>NW_025208360.1:0-14467 GCF_004010195.1 Chiloscyllium plagiosum | reverse complement strand
TGCCTGTGTACAATATAGAGAACAGCAGTCACTGTGTATCATAAAGAGAACAATAAACACTGAGAATAATGTAAAAAACCAGCAGTCTCTGTTTCTAATGTGGTGAACAGTTGTCCCTATGTATATTGTAGAGAACAGCAGATCCCGTGTCTCATGTAGAAAATAGAAGTTGTTGTGTAGAACATAGAGAACAGCAGTCCCTGTATTTAACAAAGAGAATAGCAGTCCCTGTGTCTCATATCGGGACCAGCAGTCCCTGTGTATAATATAGAGAAAATGTGTCCCTGTGTATATTATAGAGAGCAGGAGTTCCTGTGACTAACAGAGAGAACAGCCTTACCTGTGTATAATTTGGAGAACAGCAGTCCTTGTGTCTATTAAACAGCACAACAGTGCCTGTGTTTCAGACAGAACAGCAGTCGCTGTGTATAATATGGAGAAAAGCAGACTCTGTGTATAATACAGAAAACAGCAGTCCCTGTGTACAGTATAGAGAACAGCAGTCCCTATGTCTAATATAGGAACAGCAATCCCTTTTTGTAATATATAAAATAGCAGTTTCTGTATACAATGTGGAGAACAGTAATCCTTGTGCATATTGTAGAGAACAGCAGAAACGGTTGTACACTATAGAGAACGACAGAAACTGTGTGTAATATGGTGTAGAGAACAGCAATCCCTGAGTATTATATAGAGAACAGCAGTCGCTGTGTATATTATATGAAACACTTGTCCCTGTGTCTATTTTAGAGAACAGGTACTGCTGTTCTCCATATTATACACTGTGTGTGCTGTTCTCTATATAATATGTGGGGATTGCTGACCTCTTCAATGTGTCTGCGTGAAATGTAGAAAACAGTAGTCCCTGTGTACAATATAGAGAACACGAGTCATTGCACATAATATAGACAGCAGCAGTCCCTGCGTAATATATAGTGAACACCAGTGCCTCTGTCTATTTTAGAGAACAGCAGTGCCTGTGCATTATATAAAGAACAGCAGTCCCTGTGTGCAGTATAGACAACAGCAGTTAATCTTATAATATAGAGAACAGCAGTCCCTCTGTATAATACAGAGAACAGCAGCCCCTGTGTATAATATGGAGAAAAGCAGTCTCTGTGTACAGTGACAAGAACAGCAGTCCCTATGTTTAATAATGAGAACAGCAGTCGGTGTGGCTAACATAGAGAAGAGCAGTCCCTGTGTCTAGCTCAGAGAACAGTAGTCCCTGTGTACAATATAGAGAAAATGAGACACTCTGCATAATATAGAGAACAGCTATCCCTGTGCATAATATAGAGAGCAGCAGTCCCTGTGTAAAATATAGAGAAGAGCAGTCACTCTGTATAATGTACAGAGAGTGCTCTGTACAATGTCGAGAACATCAGTCCCTGTGTATAATATAGAGAACAGCAGATACTGCGTCTAATATAAAGAACATGAATCCCTGTGTTTAAAAAAGGGACTAGCCATCCCTGTGTATAATATAGAGAACAACAGTGTCTGTGTATAATATAGAGAACAGCAGTCCTGTGTACAATATAGACAACATGAGTCACTGTGTATAATATGGAGAAGAAATATTCCTGTGTATAATATAATATAATGTAATATAATATAGAGAACAGCAGTCCCTGTGTACAATATAGAGAACAGCAGTCCCTCTGTCTATTTTAGAGATCAGCAGTGCCTGTGTATTATATAAAGAACAGCAGACCCTTTGTGCAATATAGACACCAGCATTTCATCTGTATAATATAGAGAACAACGGTCCCTCTGCATAATACAGAAAACAGCAGTTGCTGTGTATAATATCGAGAAATGCAGCCTCTGTGTACAATGTCGAGAACAACAGTCCCTGTATTTAATCATGAGAACAGCAGTCTGTGTATAGTATAGAGAACAGCAGTCCCTGGGTCAATTTCAGAGAACAGCAATGCCTGTGCAGAATATAAAGAACAGCAGTCCCTGTGAACAGTATGGAGAACAGCAGTCCCTGTGTATAATATAGAGAACACCAGTGTCTGTGTGTAATATAGAGAACAACAGGCCCTGTGTGAAATATAGAGAAGATGAGTCACTTTGTATCAAATCGAGAACAGCTATCCCTGCAGCAGCAGTCTCTGTGTATACTATAGAGAACAGCAGTCCCTGTGTCTATCTTAGTGAACAGCAATCCCTGTGTATAATATAGATAACAGCAGTCCCTGTGTCTATTTTAGAGAACAGCAGGCCCCTTGTACAATATAGAAAACAGCAGTCCCTCTGTATATTACAGAGAACAGCAGTCCCTGTGTATAATATAAAGAAAGGCAGTCTCTGTGTACAATGTCGAGAACAGCAGTCCCTGTATTAAATCGCGAGAACAGCAGTCTCTGGGTACAATATACAGAACAGCAGTCCCTGTGTCAATTTCAGAGAATAGTAGTGCCTGTGCATTACATAAAAAACAGCAGTCCCTGTCCACAATATGAAGAACAGCAGTTCTGTGAACAATATGGAGAACAGCAGTCCCTGTGTATAATATAGAGAAAGCAGTCCCTGCGTATAATATGGAGAACATGAATACCTGTGTTTAAAAAAAGAGAACAGCCGTCCCAGTATATAATACAGAGAACACCACTGTCTGTATATAATATAGAGATCAGGAGTCCCTGTCTACAATTTCAAGAACATGAGTCACTGTGTAAAATATAGAGAACAGCTATCCCTGTATGTAATACAGAGAGCAGCAGTCTCTGTGTATAATATAGAGAACAACAGTCCCTGTGTCTATCTTAGTGAACAGCAATCCCTGTGTATAATATAGAGAACAGCAGTCCGTGTGTCAATTTTAGAGATCTGCAGTGCCTGTGCATTATTTAAAGAAAATCAGTCACTGTGTGCAATATAGACACAGCAGTTCCTCTGTATAATATAGAGAACAGCAATCCCTTTGTGTAATATTGAGAACAGCAGTTTCCATGATTAATTTTGAGAACAGCACTGCCGGTGTATAATGTAGAGAACAGCAGTCTTTGTGTCATGTAGGGAACAGGCTGTCCCTGTGTCTAACACAGGGAACAACAGTCACTGTGTAGAATATAGAGAATAGCTGTAGCTGTGTATAATATAGACAACAGCAGTCTCTGTGTCGAATTTGGACAGCAGTCCAAATGTATAATCTCGAGAAAAGCATTGTCAGTGTACAATGTCAAGAACAGCAGTCCCTGTGTATAATATAGAGAACACCAATATCTGTGAGTAATGTAGACAACAGCCGTCCCTGTGCATAATATAGAGAACAGCTATCCCTGTGTTTAATATAGAGAGCAGCAGTCCTTGTATACCATATAGAGAACAGCAGTCCCTCTGCATATTTTAGAGAGCAGCAGTGCCTGTGCATTATATAAAGAACAGCAGTCACTGTGTGCAGTATAGACAACAGCAGTTCGTATGTATAACATAGAGAACACCACTTCATGTGTATAATATAAAGCACAGCCATCCCTGTGTATAATATAGAGTATAGCAGTCTCTGCGCACAATGTCGAGAACAGCAGTCCCTGTGTTTAATAAAGTGAACGGCAGTCTGTGTATAATAAAGAGAATGGCAGTCCTGTGTATAATATAGAGAACAGGAGTTTCTATGATTATTTTCGAGAACAGCAGTCCCCGTGTATAATATAGAGAAAATCAGTCTCTGTGTACAATGTCTAGAACAGCAGTCCGTCTTTATTATAGAGAACAGCAGTCCTGTGTATAATATGGAGAATAGCAGTTTCTGTGATTATTTTCAAGAACAGCACTGCCTGTGTATAATGTAGAGAATAGCAGTCTCTGTGTGTCATGTAGGGAACAGTTGCCCTGTGTCTAATACAGGAAACAACAGTCACTGTGTATAATACAGAGAACAGCAGTTCATATGTTTAACATAGAGAACAGCACTCTGTGTACAATGTCGAGAACAGAAGTCACTGTGCATTACATAGAGAAAAGCAGTGTTCCAGCACAATTTAAAGAACAGCAGTCACTGTGTAAAAGCTAGAGAAAAGCACTCTCTGTGTACAATGTCGAGAACAGCAGTCCCTGTGTGCAATATAGACAACAGCAGTTCATATGTATAATATCGAGAACCAGCAGTCCCGCTGTATAATAGAGAACAGCAGTCCCTCTGTATAATACAGAGAACAGAAGTCCCTGTTTATAATATAGAGAACAACAGATTCTGTGCCGAATATAAAGAACATGACTCCCTGTATTTAATGAAGAGAACATCGTGCCTGTGTATCATATAGAAAACACCAGTGTCTTCCTTGTGTACAATATACAGAATATGAGTCACTGTGTATAATACAGAGAACAGCTGTCCATACGTATAATCAAGAGAACAGCAGTCATTGTGTATCATATAGAGAACAGCAGTGCCTGTGCACAATGTAAAGAACAGTAGTACTTGTCTAAAATATAGGGAACAGCAGTTCATATGCATAGTCTAGAGAACAGCAGTCTCTGGGTACAATATAGAGAACAGCAGTCCCTGTGTCAATTTCAGAGAATAGCAGTGCCTGTGCATAATATAAGGAATAGCAGTCCCTGTGCACAATATGCAGAACAGCACTCCCTGTGAACAATATGGAGAACAGCACTCCTGTGAACAATATGGAGAACAGCAGTCCCTGTGTATAATATAGAGAGCAGCTATCGCTTTGTATAATATAGAAAGCAGCAGTCCCTGTGTATAATATAGAGAACAGCAATGCCTGTGCAGAATATAAAGAACAGCAGTCCCTGTGAACAGTATGGAGAACAGCAGTGTCTGTGTATAATGTTGAGAACAACAGGCCCTGTGTAAAATATAGAGAAGATGAGTCACTGTGTATCAAATGGAGAACAGCTATCCCTGCAGCAGCAGTCTCTGTGTATACTATAGTGAACAGCAGTCCCTGTATCTATCTTAGTGAACGGCAATCCCTGTGTATAATATAGATAACAGCATTCCCTGTGTCTATTTTAGAGAACAGCAGGCCCTTTGTACAATATAGAAAACAGCAGTCCCTCTGAAGGGCGGCACGGTGGCACAGTGGTTAGCACTGCTGCCTCGCAGCGCCAGAGACCCGGGTTCAATTCCCGACTCAGGTGACTGACTGTGTGGAGTTTGCACGTTCTCCCCGTGTCTGCGTGGGTCCCCTCCGGGTGCTCCGGTTTCCTCCCACAGTCCAAAGATGTGCAAGTTAGGTGAATTGGCCATACTAAATTGCCCATAGTGTTAGGTAAGGGGTAAATGTAGGGGTATGGGTGGGTTTCGCTTCGGCGGGTCGGTGTGGACTTGTTGGGCCGAAGGGCCTGTTTCCATACTGTAATCTAATCTAATCTAATCTAATATTACAGAGAACTGCTTGTCTCTATATTATACAGAGGGATTGCTGTTGTCTATATTGCACACAGGCACTGCCGATCTCTAAAATAGACAGAGGGACTGTTGTTCTCTATATTATACACAGGGATTGCTGCTCTCTATATTACCCACTGCGATAGCAGCTAGAGAGCAGTGACTTGCACAATGACTTGCGTTCTCAAATTAAACACAGGGATAGCTGTTCTCTATATTATACAGAGGGATTGCTGTTGTCTATATTGCACACAATGCATTTTCCTTAAATAATGCACAGGCACTGCAGAGCTCTAAAATAGACACAGGGACTGCTGTTCTCTATATTATACACAGGGACGGCTGCTCTCTATATTATACAAAGCGATAGCTGCTCTCTATATTATACACAGGGATTGCTGTTCACTAAGATAGACACCAATATCTGTGAGTAATGTAGACAACAGCCGTCCCTGTGCATAATATAGAGAACAGCTATCCCTGTGTTTAATATAGAGAGCAGCAGTCCTTGTATACAATATAGAGAACAGCAGTCCCTCTGCATATTTTAGAGAGCAGCAGTGCCTGTGCATTATATAAAGAACAGCAGTCACTGTGTGCAATATAGACAACAGCAGTTCGTATGTATAACATAGAGAACACCACTTCATGTGTATAATATAAAGCACAGCCATCCCTGTGTATAATATAGAGTATAGCAGTCTCTGCGCACAATGTCGAGAACAGCAGTCCCTGTATTTAATAAAGTGAACGGCAGTCTGTGTATAATAAAGAGAATGGCAGTCCTGTGTATAATATAGAGAACAGGAGTTTCTATGATTATTTTCGAGAACAGCAGTCCCCGTGTATAATATAGAGAACAGCAGTCCCTCTGTATAATAAAGATAAAAGCAGTGCCTGCGTATAATATAGAGAAAAGCGGTCTCTGTGTACAATGTCTAGAACAGCAGTCCGTCTTTATTATAGAGAACAGCAATCCTGTGTATAATATGGAGAATAGCAGTTTCTGTGATTATTTTCAAGAACAGCACTGCCTGTGTATAATGTAGAGAATAGCAGTCTCTGTGTGTCATGTAGGGAACAGTTGCCCTGTGTCTAATACAGGAAACAACAGTCACTGTGTATAATACAGAGAACAACAGTTCATATGTTTAACATAGAGAACAGCACTCTGTGTACAATGTCGAGAACAGCAGTCACTGTGCGCAATATAGACAACAGCAGTTCATATGTATAATATCGAGAACCAGCAGTCCCGCTGTATAATACAGAGAACAGCAGTCCCTCTGTATAATACAGAGAACAGAAGTCCCTGTGTATAATATAGAGAACAACAGATGCTGTGCCGAATATAAAGAACATGACTCCCTGTATTTAATGAAGAGAACATCGTGCCTGTGTATCATATAGAGAACACCAGTGTCTGTGTATAATATAGACAACAGCATTCCTTGTGTACAATATACAGAATATGAGTCACTGTGTATAATACAGAGAACAGCTGTCCATACGTATAATCAAGAGAACAGCAGTCGTTGTGTATCATATAGAGAACAGCAGTGCCTGTGCACAATGTAAAGAACTGCAATCCCTGTATAAAATATAGAGAACAGCAGTTCATATGCGTAATCCAGAGAACAGCAGTCACTGTGTACAATATAGAGAAAAGCAGATGCTGTGTCTAGTATAAAGAACATGTTTAATAAAGAGAACAGCCATCCCTGTGTATAATATAGAGAACAGCAGTCCCTGTGTCTATTTTAGAGAATAGCAGTACCTGTGCATTATATAAAAAACAGCAATCCCTGTGTGCAATATAGAGAACAGCAGTTCATATTTATAATATAGAGGCAGCAGTCCCACAGTATAATACAGAGAACAGCAGTCCCTGTGTATAATATAGAGAAAAGCAGTCTCTGTGTACAATATCGAGAACAGCAGTTTCTGTGATTATTTTCGGGAACAGCACTGACTGTGTATGATATAGAGAACAGCATTCTCTGTCTCATATCAGGAACAGCTGTCCCTGTGTCTAAAACAGGGAACAACACTCTCTGTGGAATAGCTGTAGAGAATAGCTGTACCTGTGTATAATATAGAGAACAGCAATCGCTGTGTCTAACATAAAGAACATGACTTCTTGTGTTTAATGAAGAGAACAGCCTACCCTCCGTATAATACAGAGAACAGTAGTCCCTGTGTACAATATATAGAGCATCAGTCCCTGTGTATAATATACAGAACAACAGTCCCTGTGTCTATTTTAGAGAACAGCAGGCCCTGTGTGCAATTTGGAGAACAGCAACCGCTCTGTCTATTTTAGAGAACAGCAGTACATAAAAACAGAAGTCCCTGTGTACAAAATAGACAACCACAGTTCATATTTATATTTATAATAGAGAGAACAGCAGTCTCTGTGCACAATGTCGAGAACAGCAGTCCCTGTCTTTAATAAAGCGAACAGCAGTCCTGCGTATAACAGAAAGAACAGCAGTTTCTGTGATTATGTTCAAGAACAGCACTGCCTGTGTGTAATATAGAGAACTGCAGTCTCTGTGTCTCATATCGAGGACAGCTGTCCCTGTGTCTAATATAGGGAAAAACAGTTACTGTGTATAATACAGAGAACAGCAGCCACTGTGTATAACATAGAGAATAGCTGTACCTGTGTATAATATCAACAGCAGCGTCCCCGTGTTGAATATAGAGGACAGCAGTCCATATGTATAATCTAGAGAAAAGCACCCGTCCCTGTGTAAAATGTCGAGAGCAGCAGTCCATGTGTGTAATATAGAGAACACAAGTGTCTGTGTATAATATAGAGAACACCCGTCCCTGTGTACAATATAGAGAACATGAGTCACTGTATACATTACAGAGAACAACTATCCCTGTGTGTAATATAGAGAGCAGCAGTCCTGTGTATAATATAGAGAACTGCAGTCCCTGTGTACTATATGGAGAATATATGAGTCACTGTGTATAATATAGAGGTCACTGTATATAATATGGAGAACAGCAGTCCCTCTGTCTATTTTAGAGAAATGCAGTGCCTGTGCATTATCGAAAGAACTGCAGTCCTTGTGTGAAATATAGACAACAGCAGTTCATAGGTATAATACAGAGAACAGCAGTCCCTCTGTATAATACAGAAAACAGCAGTCCCTGTGTATAATAGAGAGAACAGCAGTCCATATATAATATAGTCAAAAGCACTCTCTGTGTACAATGCCGAGAACAGCCATCCCTGTGTTTAAGAGTGAGAACAGCAGTCTCTGTGTATAAGATAGAGAATAGAAGTCCCCGTATCCATTTCAGAGAACATCAGTGCCTGTGCATAATTTAAAGAACAGCAGTCACTGTGTACAATATGGAGAACACCAGTCCCTGTGAATAATCTAGAGAACAGAAGATGCTCTGTCTAATATAAAGAACATGAAACCCTCTGTTTAATAAAGAGAACAGCCATTCCTGTGTATAATATAGAGAACACCAGTGTCTGCGTATAATATAGAAAACAGCAGTCCCTGTGTACAAGAAAACATGAATCACTGTGTGTAATATAGAGAGCAGCAGTCCCTATGTATAATATCGAGAACAGCAGTCCCTCTGTCTGTAAAGAACAGTCCTGTGTGCAATATTGACAACTGCAATTCATATGTATAATATAGAGAACAGCAGTACCTTTGTACAATACAGAGAACTGCAGTCCATGTGTTTAATAAAGAGAACACCAGTATTAGATTAGATTACTTACAGTGTGGCCCAACAAGTCCACACCGACCCGCCGAAGCGCGCGCACCCACCCAGACCCATTCCCCTACATCGAACACTAAGGGCAATTTAGCATGGCCAATCCACCTAACCTGCACATTTTTGGACTGTGGGAGGAAACCGGAGCACCTGGAAGAAACCCACGCAGACACGGGGAGAATGTGCAAACTCCACAAAGTCAGTCGCCTGAGTCGGGAATTGAACCCAGGTCTCTGGGAGGCAGCAGTGCTAACCACTGTGCCACCGTGCCGCTCACAAGTTCAGAACATCAGTTTGTGGTTATTTTCGAGAACAGGACTGCCTGTGTATAATGTAGAGAACATCAGTCACTGTGTCTCATATTGGGAACTGCAGTTCCTTTGTCTAATATAGGGAACACCAGTCACTGTGTATAATATAAAGATTACCTGTACCTGTGTATAACATAGACAACAGCAGTCCCTGTGTCTAATATAGAGGACCGCAGACGTTGTGTCTAATATGGAGAACATGACTCCCTGTGTTTAATGAAGAGAACAGATATCCCTGAGTATAATATAGAGAACACTAGGGTCTGTGTAGAATATAGAGATCAGCAGTCCCTGTGTTGAACATAGAGAATATGAGTCACTGTGTATAATATAGAGAAGTGCATTCCCTGTGTCTTATATAGCGGACAACAGTCCATATTTATAATCTAGAGAACAGCAGTCATTGTGCATGATATAGAGAACAGCATTCCTGTGCTCAATATAAAGAAAAGCAGTACCTGTGTAAAATATAGAAAACAGAAGTTCTTATGTATAATAGAGAAGAGCATTCCATGTCTTATGTAGAGAACACCAGTCTAATATAGAGGACCTAGATGTTTAATCTAGAGAACAGCAGTCCCTGTGTATAATATAGAGAACAGCCGTCCCTCTGTCTATTTTAGAAAACAGCAGTGCCTGTGCATTATATAAAGAATAGCAGTCCCTGTGTGCAATACAGACAACTGCAGTTCATATGTATAATATAGAGAACTGCAGTTCCTCTGCATTATACAGAAAACGGCAATCTCTGTGTATAATATGGAGAACAGCCGTCCCTGTGTAAAATATAAAGAAAAGTAGTCTCAGCGTACAATGTTGAGAACAGCAGTACCTGTGTTTAATAAAGAGAATAGCAGTCCTATGTATAATATACGGGACAGCAGTTTCTGTGATTATTTTCGAGAACAGCCTGTGTACAATGCAGAGAGAAGCAGTCTCTGTGTCTCATATAAGGAACAGCAGTCCCTGTGTCTCAGAGAGGTCAGCAGTCCGTATAATCTACAGCAAAGCACTCTCTGTGTATAATATAGAGAACAGCAATGCCTGTGCATTATATAAAGAACAGCATCCCCGTGTGAAATATAGACAAGACCAGTTCATATGTTTGGTATAGAGAACTGCGATCCCTCTGCATAGTGCAGAAAACAGCAGTCCCTGTGCTTAATATAGAGAACAGCAGATGCTATGTCCAAAATAAAGAATATGAATTCCTGTGATTAAAAATGAAATCAGCCGTCCCTGTGAATAATGTAGAGAACACCAGTGTCGTGCGTAATATAGAGAACAGCAGTCCCTGTGTACAATATGGAGAACAGCAGTCCCCGGGTATAATATAGAGAACAGCAGTAACTGTGTTTAATATAGAGAAAAGCACTCTCTGTTTACAATGTCGAGAACAGCAGTCCCTGCGTATAATACAGAAAACACCAGATGCTGTTTCTAATATAAAGAACATGAATCCCTGTGTTTAATAAAGTGAACAACCGTCCCTGTGTATCTAGAGAACATCAGTGTCTGTGTATGATACAGAGAACAGCAGTCCCTGTGTATAATATAGAGAATATGAGTCACTAGAGAACAGCTATCCCAGTGTGTAATATAGAGAGCAGCAGTCCCTGTGTATAACGTAGAGAACAGCAGTCCCTGTGTCTAATTCAGAGAACAGCAGTGCCTGTGCACAATATAAAGACTAACAGTCCCTGTGTAAAATATAGAGAACAACAGTCCATATGTATCATCTCGAGAACAGCAGTCACTGTATAATATCGAGAACAGCTATCCCTGTGGGTAATATAGAGAACAGCAGTCCCTGTGTCTCTCTTAGAAAACAGCAGGCCCTTTGTACAATATAGAGAACAGCAGTCCCTCTGTCTATTTAAGAGAACAGAGGCCCTGTGTACAATATAGAGAACAGCAGTCCCAGTGTCTATTTTCGAGAACAGCAGTATCAGTGCATTATCTGAAGAACAGCAGTCCCTGTGTGCAATATAGACAACAGCAGTGCACACGTACAATATGGAGAACAGCAGTCCCTCTGTATAATACAGAAAACAGCAGTCCCTGTGCATAATATAGACACAACAGTCCCTCTGTATAATAGAGAACAGCAGTATTTAATAATGAGAACAGCTGTCCCCGTGTCAGTGTCAGAAAACAGCAGTGCCTGTGCATAATATAAAGGACAGCAGTCGTTGTGTACAATATGGAGACAGCACTCCCTGTGTATAATAAAGAGAAACAGAAGATGCGCTGTCTATCTGAGAGAACAGCAGGCCCTGTGTACAATATAAAGAACAGCAGCCCCTCGGTCTATTTTGGACAACAGCAGTGCTTGTGCATTATATATAGAACAGCAGTCCCTGTGTGCAGTGGAGACAACAGCAGTTCATATGTATAATAGAGAGAGCAGCAGTCCCTCTGCATAATATCGCGAAAAACAGTCTCTATATATAATATAGAGAACAGCTTTTCATTTTTATTCAATGTCTCGAGATTAGCACTTTCATTCAATGAAACCAACTGCATTCATTCAATCATTGAATCAAACTGCAATCATTGAGTCAATGAACCAAACAGTATTAATGGATTCAATCAAACAGACTTAACTCATTTACTTCGTGAATCAAACTGCACCCATTCATTCAATGAAATGCACTGCATGTCTTAATTAAAAGTGTAGAGCTCCGGCCATTCATTCAATGGAGCAAATAGCACTCATATATTCAATGATACAGACTGCACGTCTTAATTCAATGAGTAGAGCTTCTCTCATTCATTCAATGTGTCAAGCTCACCGTTTTCATTTAATGAAACAAACTGCATTCACTGAATCATTGAATCAATCTACAATAATTGATTCAATGAATCAAACCTTATTCCTTGTTTCAATGGAACAAACCTAACTCACTTATTTAATAAATCTTACGATATTCGTTCATTGAATGAAACAGACTGCACATGATAATTCAATGAGTAGAGGTTCTCTCATTCGTTCAATGCCACAAGCTTAACGCATTGATTCAATCAAACAAATTGCACACATTTAGTTCATGAAGCAAATTGCATTTGTCAATTCAATGAATACAGCTACTCATTCATTCAATGTCACAAGCTTCACACATTGTCTCAGTCAAACTGCACAAATTCACTCCATGAACCAAAATGCAGGTGTTAATTCATGAGTAAAGCTTCTCTCATTCATTCAATGTGTCAAGATCAACGCTTCCATTCAATTATACAAACTGCATTCAATGAATCAAACCATAGTCCTTGTTTCAATGGAACAAACAGAACTCACTTATTTAGTGAATCCTACTGCACTCATTCATTCAATGAAACAGACTGCACATGATAATTCAATGAGTAGAGGTTCTCTCATTCGTTCAACGCCACAAGCTTAATGCATTGATTCAATCAAACAAACTGCACACATTTAGTCCATGAAACAAACTGCACATGTTCATTCAATGAGTAGAGCTTTTCTCTTTCATTCAATACCTCGAGTTTAACGCTTTAATTCAATGAACTCATTGATTCATACTTCAATCATTGATTCAAAGAATCAAATGTAATTCATTGATTGAATTGTACACACCATTAATTTCTGGCGTGAATTTAACTGCATTCATGCAATTAATGAATCAAACTGCAAACATTCATTCGATGAGGAACACTGCAAGTCCTATTCCAATGAATCTTGCTTTTGCCATTCATTCAATGCAAGAAACTGCACGCGTTCATTCAATGATACAAACTGCATGCATTCATTAAATGAAACAGACTGCACGTGTTCATTCAATAAGTACAGCTTTTCTTGTTTATTCAATGTCTCCAGCTTAGCACTTTCATTCAATGAAACCAACTGCATTCATTCAATCATTGAATCAAACTGCAATCATTGTGTCAATGAATCAAGCAGTAATAATGGATTCAATCAAACAAACTTAACCCATTTACATCGTGAATCAAACTGCACACATTCATTCAAGGAAATGCACTGTATATTTTAATTAAAAGAGTAGAGCTCCGGCCATTCATTCAATGCCACGAGCAAAACGCCTTCATTCAATGGAGCAAACAGCACTTAACTGCAAATGTAACAAACTGCATTCATTGAATCATTGAATAAAAATACTATCATTGATTCAATGAATCAAACCTTATTCCTTGTTTCATTATAACAAACCTATTTAGTGAACCAAACTGCATACGTTCATTCAATGAAAGAGGCTGCACTTGTCAATTCAATGAGTAGAGCTACTCTCATTCGTTTCATGGGTCAAGCTTAACGCTTTCATTCAATGAAACAAACTTCATTCATTGAATCATTGAATCAAACTACATTCATTGATTCAATGAATCAAACCTTACTTCTTGTTTCAATGGAACAAACCTATCTCCCTTATTCCTACGTTCATTCAATAAAGAAGCTGCACACGCTCAATTGAATGTGTAGATCTACTCTCATTCATTCAATGGCACAAGTTTCACGCATTGGTTCTATCAAACTCACACGTACACTACATGCACCAAACTGCCATTCTTAATTAAATGAGTAGAGCTTCTCTCATTCATTCAATGTGTCAAGCTCACCGATTTCATTTAATGAAACAAACTGCATTCATTGATTCATTGAATCAAACTACAATCCTTGATTCAATGAATCAATCCATGTTCCCAGTTCCAATGGAACAGACAAAACTCACTTATTTAGTGAATCCTACTAGAGTCATTCATTCAATGAAACAGACTGCGCATGATAATTCAATGAGAAGAGGTTCTCTCAACGTTCAAAGCCACAAGGTTAACGCATTGATTCAATCAAGCAAACTGTATTAAAGGATTCAATCAAACAAACTTCGTGAATCAAACTACACCCATTCATTCAATGAAATGCACTGTATGTCTTAATTGAAAGAGTAGAGCTCCGGCCATTCATTCAATGGCACGAGCAAAACGAATTCATTCAATGGAACAAACAGCACTCATTTACTCAATAATACAGACTGCACGCCTTTATTCAATAAGCATA
>NW_025208359.1:4823-14466 GCF_004010195.1 Chiloscyllium plagiosum | reverse complement strand
GATGAGTGGGCCCAGAAACATGGACTCACCGCAGTGATAGCGAAGAGTGGGACCAGCAACGTGGACTCACCGCAGTGATGGTGATGAGTGGGCCCAGCAACATGGAATCACCGCAGTGATGGTGATGAGTGGGCCCAGCAACGTGGACTCAGCGCAGTGATAGTGATGAGTGGGCCCAGCAACATGGAGTCACCACAGTGATGGCAATGAGTGGGCCCAGCAACATGGACTCACCGCAGTGATGGTGATGAGTGGGCCCAGCAACGTGGACTCACCGCAGTGATAGTGATGGGTGGGCCGATCTACGTGGACTCACTGCATTGATACTAATGAGTGGGCCCAGCAACATGGAGTCACCACAGTGATGGCAATGAGTGGGCCCAGCAACGTGGACTCACCGCAGGGATAGTGATAAGTGGACCAGCAACATGGACTCACCGCACTGATGGTGATGAGTGGGCCAAGCAATGCGGACTCACTGCAGTGATGGGGTAGAGTGGGCCCAGCAACATGGACTCACCACAGTGATAGTGATGGGTGGGCCCAGCAACATGGACTCACCGCAGGGGTAGTGATGAGTGGACCCAGCAACATGGACTCACCGCAGGGACGGTGATGTGTGGGCCCAACAACATGGATTCACTGCAGTGATAGTGATGGGTGGGCCCAGCAACTTGGACTCACCGCAGGGATAGTGATAAGTGGCCCAGCAACATGGACTCACCGCAGTGATGGTGATGAGTGGGCCAAGCAATGCGGACTCACCACAGTGATGGAGATGGGTGGGCCCAGCAAAATGGAGTCACCGGAGTGATGGTGATGACTGGGCCCAGCAACATGGACTCACTGCAGTGATGGTGATGAGTGGGCCCAGCAACGTGGATTCACCGCAGTGATGGTGATGAGTGGGCCCAGCAACATGGACTCACTGCAGTGACAGTGATGAGTGGCCCCAGCAACATGGAGTCGCCGTAGTGACGGTGATGAGTGGGCCCAGCAACATGGACTCACCAAAGTGACAATGATGTGTGGGCACAACAACATGTACTCACCGCAGTGATGGTGATGAGTGGGCACAGCTAGGTGGACACACCGCAGTGATAGTGATGAGTGGGCCCAGAAACATGGACTCACCGCAGGGATGGTGATGAGTGGGAGAGCAACGTGGACTCACTGCCGTGATAATGATGTGTGGGCACAGCAACATGGACTAACCGCAGTGATAGTGATGAGTGGGCCCTGGAAAGTTGACTCACCGCAGTGATAGTGATGAGTGCGCACAGCAACATGGACTCACCGCAGTGAAAGTGATGAGTGGGCTCAGCAACATGGACTAACCGCAGTGATAGTGATGAGTGCGCACAGCAACATGGAGTCACCGCAGTGATGGTGATGAGTGGGCCCAGCAACACGGAGTCACCACAGTGACGGTGATGAGTGGGCCCAACAACGTGGACGCACCGCAATGATAGTAATGAGTGGGCCCAGCATCATGGACTCACCGCAGTGATAATGATGGGTGGGCCCAGCAACATGGACTCACTGCAGAGATAGTGATGAGTGGGCCCAGCAACGTGGACTCACCGCAGTGACGATGATGCGTGGGCACAGCAACATGGACTAACCGCAATGATAGTGATGAGTGGGCCCAGGAACGTGGACTCACCGCAGTGATAGTGATAAGTGCGCACAGCAACATGGACTCACCGCAGTTATAGTGATGAGTGGGACCAGCAACATGGACTCACCGCAGTGATGGTGATGAGTGGGCCCAGCAACGTGGACTCACCGCAGTGATGGTGATGAGTGCGCCTAACGACGTGGACGCACCGCAATGATAGTAATGAGTGGGCCCAGCATCATGGACTCACCGCAGTGATAATGAGGAGTGGGCCCATCAACATGGACTCACCGCAGTGATAGTGATGGGTGGGCCCAGCAACATTAACTCATTGCAGTGAATTTGATGTGTGGGCCCAGCAACATGGACTCACCGAAGTGATGGTGATGAGTGGGCCCAGCAACATGGACTCACAGCAGTGATTGTGATGAGTGGGCCAGCAACATGGACTCACCGCAGTGATAGTGATGAGTGGGCCCAACAACATGTACTCACCGCAGTGATAGTGATGAGTGGGCGCAACAAAATGTACTCACCGCAGTAACAGTGATGAGTGGGCCCAGCAACATGGACTCAACGCAGTGATAATGATGAGTGGGCCCAACAACATGTACTCACCGCAGTGATGGTGATGAGTAGGCCAAGCAACATGGACTCACCGCAGTGATAGTGATGAGTGGGCCAAGCAACGTTGTCTCACCGCAGTGTTATTGATGAGTGGGCCCAGCAACGTGGACTCACCGCAGTGGTAGTGAAGTTTCGGCCCAGCAACATGGACTCACCGCAGTGATAGTGATTAGTGGGCCCAGCAACATGGACTTACTGCAGTGACCGTGATGATTGGGCCCAGCAACATGGACTCACCGCAGTGATGGTGATGAGTGGGCCCAGCAACATGGACTCACCGCAGTGGTAGTGATGAGTGGGTGCAGCATCATGGCATCACTGCAGTGATAGTGATGAGTTGGTGCAGCAACATGGAGTCACCGCAGTGATAGTGATGAGTGGGCCCAGCATCATGGGCTTACGGCAGTGATGGAAATGAGTGTGCCCAGCAACATCGACTCACCGCAGTGATGGTGATGAGTGGGCCCAGCAACGTGGACTCACCGCAGTGATAGTGATGAGTGGGCGCAACAAAATGTACTCACCACAGTAACAGTGATGAGTGGGCCCAGCAACATGGACTCAACGCAGTGATAATGATGAGTGGGCCCAACAACATGTACTCACCGCAGTGATGGTGATGAGTAGGCCCAGCAACATGGACTCACCGCAGTGATGGTGATGAGTAGGCCCAGCAACATGGACTCACCGCAGAGATAGTGATGAGTGGGCCAAGCAACGTTGTCTCACCGCAGTGTTATTGATGAGTGGGCCCAGCAACGTCGACTCACCGCAGTGATAGTGAAGATTCGGCCCAGCAACATGGACTCACCGCAGTGATAGTGATAAGTGGACCAGCAACATGGACTCACCGCAGTGATAGTGATGGGTGGGCCCAGCAACATGGACTCACCGCAGGGACGGTGATGTGTGGGCCCAACAAAATGGATTCACGGCAGTGATAGTGATGGGTGGGCCCAGCAACGTGGACTCACTACAGTGACAGTGATGAGTGGGCCCAGCAACATGGAGTCGCCGTAGTGATGGTGATGAGTGGGCCAGCAACGTGGACTCACCACAGTGATGGTGAAGAGTGGTCCCAGCAACATGGACTCACCGCAGTGATAGTGATGATTGGGCCCAGCAACATGGACTCACCGCAGTGATGGTGATGAGTGGCCCCAGCAACATGGACTCACCGCAGTGACGGTGATGAGTGGGCCCAGCAACATGGACTCACCAAAGTGACAATGATGTGTGGGCACAACAACGTGTACTCACCGCAGTGATGGTGAGGAGTGGGCACAGCTAGGTGGACACACCACAGTGATAGAGATGAGTGGGCCCAGCAACATGGATTCACCGCAGGGATAGTGATGAGTGGGAGAGCAACGTGGACTCACTGCAGTGATAATGATGTGTGGGCCCAGCAACATGGACTCACCACAGTGACAATGATGAGTGGGCACAGCAATATGGACTAACCGCAGTGATAGTGATGAGTGGGCCCAGGAAAGTTGACTCACCGCAGTGATAGTGATGAGTGCGCACAGCAACATGGACTCACCGCAGTGAAAGTCATGAGTGGGCTCAGCAACATGGACTAACCGCAGTGATGGTGATGAGTGCGCACAGCAACATGGAGTCACCGCAGTGATGGTGATGAGTGGGCCCAGCAACACGGAGTCACCAAAGTGACGGTGATGAGTGGGACCAGCAACATGGACTCACCGCAGTGATGGTGATGAGTGGGCCCAACAACGTGGATGCACCGCAATGATAGTAATGAGTTGGCCCAGCATCATGGACTCACCGCAGTGATAATGAAGAGTGGGCCCAGCAACATGGACTCACCGCAGTGATAGTGATGAGTGGGCCCAGCAACATTAACTCATTGCAGTGAATTTGATGTGGGCCCAGCAACATTAACTCATTGCAGTGAATTTGATGTGTGGGCCCAGCAACATGGACTCACTGCAGTGATAGTGATGAGTGGGCCCAGCAACATGGACTCACAGCAGTGATAGTGATGAGTGGTCCAGCAACATGGACTCACCGCAGTGATAGTGATGAGTGGGCCCAGTAACATTAAATCACTGCAGTGATAGTGATGGGTGGGCCCAGCAACATGGACTCACTGCAGAGATAGTGATGAGTGGGCCCAGCAACGTGGACTCACCGCAGTGATAGTGATGATTGGGCCCAGCAACATGGACTCACCTCAGTGATAGTGATGAGTGGGCCAAGCAACATTGTCTCACCGCAGTGATAGTGAAGATTGGGCCCAGCAACATGGACTCACCGCAGTGATAGTGATGAGTGGGCCAAGCAACATAGACTCACTGCAGTGACGGTGATGAGTGGGCCCAGCAGCATGGACTCACCGCAGTGATGGTGCTGCGTGGGCCCGGCAACTTGGACTCACCGCAGTGATAGTGATGGGTGGGCACAACAACATGGACTCACCGCAGTGATTGTGATGAGTGGGCCCAGCGACGTGGACTCACCACAGTGATAATGATGGGTGGGCCCTGCAACATGGACTCAACGCAGTGATAGTGATGAGTGGGCCCAGCAACGTGGACTCAACGCAGTGATAGAGATGAGTGGGCACACCAACATTGCATCACCGCAGTCTTGGTGATGAGTGGGCCCAGCAACGTGGACTCACCGCAGTGATAGTGATGGGTGGTCCCAGCAAAATGGCCTCACCGCCATGATAGTGATGAGTAGGCCCAGCAACGTGGACTCACGGCAGTGACGGTGGTGAGTGTCCCAACAACATGGATTCACCGCAGTGAGAGTGATGAGTGGGCCCAGTAACGTGTACTCACCGCGGTGATAGTGATGAGTGGGCCCAGCAACATGGACTCATTGCTGTGACAGTGATGAGTGGGCCCAGCAACATGGACTCACCGCAGTGATGGTGATGAGTGGGCCCAGTAACATGGAATCACCGCAGCGATAGTGATAATTGGGCCCAACAACATGTATTCACCGCAGTGATGGTGATGAGTGGGCCCAGCAACATGGACTCACCGCAGTGATGGTGATGATTGGGCCCAGCAACATGGACTCACCGCAGTAATGGTGATGAATGGGCCCAGCAACGTTGTCTCACCACAGTGTTATTGATGAGTGGGCCCAGCAACATGGACTCACCGCAGTGATAGTGAAGATTCGGCCCAGCAACATGGACTCACTGCAGTGACGGCGATGAGTGGGCCCAGCAACATTGTGTCACCGCAGTGATGGTGGTGCTTGGTCACAGCAACGTGAACGCACCGCAGTGATGGTGATGAGTGGGCCCGGCAACATGGACTTACTGCAGTGACCGTGATGACTGGGCCCAGCAACGTGGACTCACCGCAGTGATAGTGAAGATTCGGCCCAGCAACATGGACTCACCGCAGTGATAGTGATGAGTGGGCCCAGCAACATGGATTTACTGCAGTGACCGTGATGACTGGGCCCAGCAACATGGACTCACCGCAGTGATGGTGATGAGTGGGCCCAGCAACATGGACTCACCGCAGTGGTAGTGATGAGTGGGTGCAGCATCATGGCGTCAACGCAGTGATAGTGATGAGTGGGTGCAGCAACATGGAGTCACCGCAGTGAAAGTGATGAGTGGGCCCAGCAAGATGGGCTTACGGCAGTGATGGAAATGAGTGTGCCCAGCAACATGGACTCACCGCAGTGATGGTGATGAGTGGGCCCAGCAACGTGGACTCACCGCAGCGATAGTGATGATTGGGCCCAGCAACATGTATTCACTGCAGTGATGGTGATGAGTGGGCCCAGCAAAATGGACTCACCGCAGTGATAGTGATGAGTGGGCCCAGTAACATGGACTCACCGCAGTGATGGTGATGAGTGGGCCCAGCAACATGGTCTCACCGCAGTGATAGTGATGAGTGGGCCCAACAACATGGCTTCACCGCAGTGATAGTGATGAGTGGGCCCTGCGACGTGGACACACTGCAGTGATAGTGATGAGTGGGCCCAGCAACATGGACTCAATGAAGTGATAGTGATGAGTGGGCCAACCAACATTATCTCACCGCAGTGACAGTGATGAGTGGGCCCAGCAACATGAAGTCACTGCAGTGACAGTGATGATTGGGCCCAGTAACATGTACTCACCGCGGTGATAGTGATGAGTGGGCCCAGCAAGATGGACTCACTGCGGTGACAGTGATGAGTGGGCCCAGCAACATGGACTTACGGCAGTGATGGAGATGATTGGGCCCAGCAACGTGGACTCACCGCAGTGATGGTGATGACTGGGCCCAGCAACGTGGACTCACCGCAGCGATAGTGATGATTGGGCACAGCAACATGTATTCAATGCAGTGATGGTGATGAGTGGGCCCAGCAAAGTGGACTCACCGCAGTGATAGTGATGAGTGGGCCCTGCGACGTGGACACACTGCAGTGATAGTGATGAGTGGGCCCAGCAACATGGACTCAACGCAGTGATAGTGATGAGTGGGCCAACCAACATTATCTCACCGCAGTGACAGTGATGAGTGGGCCCAGCAACATGAAATCACTGCAGTGACAGTGATGATTGGGCCCAGTAACAT
Source organism: Chiloscyllium plagiosum (assembly GCF_004010195.1). NCBI lineage: Eukaryota > Metazoa > Chordata > Chondrichthyes > Orectolobiformes > Hemiscylliidae > Chiloscyllium > Chiloscyllium plagiosum. Next base: position 7,650 of record NW_025208359.1, on the reverse strand, counting down.
GTACTCACCGCGGTGATAGTGATGAATGGGCTCAGCAACATGGACTCACTGCAGTGACAGTGATGAGTGGGCCCAGCAACATGGACTTACGGCAGTGATGGAGATGAGTGGGCCCAGCAACATGGACTCACCGCAGTGATAGTGATGAGTGGGCCCACCAACATTGCGTCACCGCAGTGATGGTGATGCGTGGTCACAGCAACGTGAACTCACCGCAGTGATGGTGATGAGTGGGCCCAGCAACATGGACTCACTGCAGTGATAATGCTGTGTGGGCCCAGCAACATGGACTCACCACAGTGACGATGATGAGTGAGCCCAGCAACATGGACTAACCGCAGTGATAGTGATGAGTGGGCCCAGCAACGTCGACTCACCGCAGTTATAGTGATGAGTGGGACCAGCAACATGGACTCACCGCAGTGATGGTGATGAGTGGGCCCAGCAACATGGAGTCACCACAGTGACGGTGATGAGTGGGCCCAGCAAAGTGGACTCACCGCAGTGATGGTGATGAGTGGGCCCAGCAACATGGTCTCACCGCAGTGATAGTGATGAGTGGGCCCAACAACATGGCCTCACCGCAGTGATAGTGATGAGTGGGCCCTGCAACGTGGACACACTGCAGTGATAGTGATGGGTGGGCCCAGCAACGTTGTCTCACCGCAGTCAAAGTGATGAGTGGGCCCAGCAACATGAAGTCACTGCAGTGACAATGATGATTGGGCCCAATAACGTGTACTCACCGCGGTGATAGTGATGAGTGGGCCCAGCAACATGGACTCACTGCAGTGACAGTGATGAGTGGGCCCAGCAACATGGACTTATGGCAGTGATGGAGATGATTGGGCCCAGCAACGTGGACTCACCGCGGTGATGGTGAGGAGAGGGCCCAGCAACGTGGGCTCACCACAGTGATAGTGATGAGTGGGCCCAGCAACATGGACTCACCGTAGTGATAGTGATGATTGGGACCAGCAACATGGACTGACCACAGCGATGGTTTTGAGTGGGCCCTGCAACATAGACTCACCGCAGTGACGGTGATGACTGGGCCCAGCAACGTGGACTCACCGCAGTGATGGTGATGCGTGGGCCCGGCAACTTGTACTCACCGCAGTGATAGTGATGGGTGGGCCCGGCAACGTGGACTCACCGCAGTGATAATGATGAGTGGGCCAAGCAACATTGTCTCACCGCAGTGATAGTGATGAGTGGGCCCAGCAATGGGAACTCCCCGCAGTGATGGTGATGCATGGGCCCAGCAACGTGGACTCGCCGCAATGATAGTGATGATTGGGCCCAGCAACAAGGACTCACCGCAGTGATGGTGATGAGTTGGCCCAGCAACATGGACTCACCACAGTGATAGTGATGAGTGGGCCCAGCAACATGGACTCACTGCAGTGATCATGATGACAGGGCCCAGCAAAATGGACTCACCGCAGTTACGGTGATGAGTGGGACCAGCAACATGGACTCACCGCAGTGATAGTGATGAGTGGGTCCAGCAACATGGCCTCACCGCAGTGATAGTGATGATTGGCACCAGCAACATGTACTGACCACAGCGGTGGTTTTGAGTGGGCCCTGCAACATGGACTCACCGCAGAAATAGTGATGAATGGGCCCAGCAACATGGAGTCACCGCAGTGATGGTTATGAGTGGGCCCAGCAACATGAACTCACCGCAGTAATAGTGATGAGTGGGTCCAGCAACATGTACTCACGGAACTGACGGTGATGAGTGGGCCCAGCGACGTGGACTCACCGCAGTGAGAGTGATGGGTGGGCCCAGCAACATGGACTCACCGCACTGATGGTGATGAGTGGGCCCAACAACATGGACTCACCGCAATGATAGTGATGAGTGGGCCAAGCAACGTTGTCTCACCGCAGTGATAGTGATGAGTGGGCCCAGCAACATGGACTCACCGCAGTAATAGTGATGAGTGGGTCCAGCAACATGGCCTCACCGCAGTGATAGTGGTGAGTGGGCCCAGCAACATGTACTCACGGAACTGACGGTGATGAGTGGGCCCAGCAACATGGACTCATCGCCGTGAGGGTGATGAGTGGTCCCAGTAACGTGTACTCACCGCGGTGATAGTGCTGAGTGGGCCCAGCAACATGGACTCACTGCAGTGACAGTGATGAGTGGGCCCAGCAACATGGACTCACTGCAGTGACGGCGATGAGTGGGACCAGCAACATTGTATCACCGCAGTGATGGTGGTGCTTGGTCACAGCAACGTGAACGCACCGCAGTGATGGTGATGAGTGGGCCCGGCAACATGGACTTACTGCAGTGACCGTGATGACTGGGCCCAGCAACATGGACTCACCGCAGTGATGGTGATGAGTGGGCCCAGCAACATGGACTCAACTCAGTTATAGTGATGAGTGGGCCCAGCAACATGGACTCAACTCAGTTATAGTGATGAGTGGGCCCAGCAACATGGACTCAACTCAGTTATAGTGATGAGTGGGCCCAGCAACATGGACTCAACTCAGTTATAGTGATGAGTGGGCCCAGCAACATGGACTCAACTCAGTTATAGTGATGAGTGGGCCCAGCAACATGGACTCAACTCAGTTATAGTGATGAGTGGGCCCAGCAACATGGACTCAACTCAGTTATAGTGATGAGTGGGCCCAGCAACATGGACTCAACTCAGTTATAGTGATGAGTGGGCCCAGCAACATGGACTCACCGCAGTGATGGTGATGAGTGGGCCCAGCAACATGGACTCACCGCAGTGATGGTGATGAGTGGGCCCAGCAACATGGACTCACCGCAGTGATGGTGATGAGTGGGCCCAGCAAC
>NW_025208359.1:0-2925 GCF_004010195.1 Chiloscyllium plagiosum | reverse complement strand
GTGATGAGTGGGCCCAGCAACATGGAGTCACTGCAGTGACCGTGATGAATGGGCCCAGCAACATGGAGTCACCGCAGTGATGGTGATGAGTGGGCCCAGCAACATGGAGTCACTGCAGTGACCGTGATGAATGGGCCCAGCAACATGGAGTCACCGCAGTGATGGTGATGAGTGGGCCCAGCAACATGGACTCACGGCAGTGATGGTGATGAGTGGGCCCAGCAACATGGACTCACGGCAGTGATGGTGATGAGTGGGCCCAGCAACATGGACTCACGGCAGTGATGGTGATGAGTGGGCCCAGCAACATGGACTCACGGCAGTGATGGTGATGAGTGGGCCCAGCAACATGGGCTCACCGCAGTGACCGTGATGACTGGTCCCAGCAACATGGACTCACCGCAGTGATGGTGATGAGTGGGCCCAGCAACATGGTCTCACGGCAGTGATGGTGATGAGTGGGACCAGCTACGTGCACTCACCGAGGTGATAGTGATGAGTGGGCCCAGCAACATGGACTCACGGCAATGATGGTGATGAGTTGGCCCAGCAACGTGGACTCACGGCAGTGACGGTGATGAGTGGGCCCAGCAACATGGACTTACGGCAGTGATGAAGATGAGTGGGCCCAGCAAGATGGACTCACCGCAGTGATGGTGATGAGTGGGCCCAGCAACATGGTCTCACGGCAATGATGGTGATGAGTTGGCCCAGCAACGTGGACTCACCGCAGTGACAGTGATGAGTGGACCCAGCAACGTGGACACACCGCAGTGATGTGTTGGGTGGGCCCAGCAACATGGACTCACCGCAGTGATGGTGATGAGTGGGCCGAGCAAAATAGACTCACCGCAGTGATGGTGATGAGTGGGCCCAGCAATGTGGACTCACCGCAGTGATGGTGATGAGTGGGCCCAGCAACATGGACTCACCGCAGTGATAGTGATGAGTGGGCCCAACAACATGGCCTCACCGCAGTAATAGTGATGGGTGGGCCCAGCGACGTGGACTCACCGCAGTGATAGTGATGGGTGGGCCCAGCAACATGGACTCAGCACTGTGATAGTGATGAGTGGGCCCAGCAACATGGACTCACTGCAGTGACCATGATGACAGAGCCCAGCAAAATGGACTCACCGCAGTTACGGTGATGAGTGGGACCAGCAACATGGACTCACTGCAGTAATAGTGATGAGTGGGTCCAGCAACATGGCCTCACCGCAGTGACAGTGATGATTGGCACCAGCAACATGGACTGACCACAGCGGTGGTTTTGAGTGGGCCCTGCAACATGGACTCACTGCAGTGACAGTGATGAGTGGGCCCAGCAACGTGGACTCACTGCAGTGACGGTGATGAGTGGGACCAGCAACATGGACTCACCGCAGTGATGGTGATGCGTGGGCCCAGCAACGTGGGCTCACCGCCGTGATAGTGATGATTGGGCCCAGCAACATGTACTCACCGCAGTGATGGTGATGAGTGGGCCCAGCAATGTCGACTCACTGCAGTAATACTGATGGGTGGGCACAGCAACATGGACTCACCGCAGTGATAGTGATGACTGGGGCCAGCAACATGGACTCAAGGCAGTGATAGTGATGAGTGGGCCCAGCAACATGGACTCACCGCAGTGATGGTGATGAGTGGACCCAGCAACGTGGACACACCGCAGCAATAGTAGTGATTGCGCCCAGCAACGTGTAATCACCGCATTGATGGTGATGAGTGGGCCCAGCAAAATAGACTCACCGCAGTGATAGTGATGGGTGGGCCCAGCAACATGGACTCAACGCAGTGATAGTGATGAGTGGGCCAAGCAACGTTGTCTCAACGCAGTGACAGTGATGAGTGGGCCCAGCAACATGAAGTCACTGCAGTGACAGTGGTGAGTGGGCCCAGTAACGTGTACTCACCGCGATGATAGTGATGAGTGGGCCCAGCAACATGGTCTTACGGCAGTGATGAAGATGAGTGGGCCCAGCAACGTGGACTCACCGCAGTGACAGTGATGAGTTTTCCTGGCAACATGGACTCACCGCAGTGATAGTGAAGATTGGGCCCAGCAACATGGACTCACCGCCCTGATGGTGATAATTGGGCTCAGCAACATGGACTCACCGCAGTGAGAGTGATGAGTGGTCCCAGCAACATGAGCTCACCGCAATGATGGTGATGAGTGGGCCCAGCAACATGGACTCACCGCAGTGATAGTGATGAGTTGGCCCAGCAACATGGACTCAAGGCAGTGACGGTGATGAGTGGGCCCAGCTACATGGACTCACCGCAGTGATGGTGATGCGTGGGCCCGGCAACTTGGACTCACCGCAGTGATAGTGATTGGAGGGCCCGGCAATGTGGACTCACAGCAGTGATAGTGATGAGTGGGCCCAGCAACAGGGACTCAACGCAGTGATAGTGATGAGTGGGCCAAGCAATGTTGTCTCGCCGCAGTGATAGTGATGAGTGGGCCCAGCAACGTGGATTCACCGCAGTGATGTGATGGGTGGGCCCAGCAACATGGACTCACCGCAGTGATAGTGATGAGTGGGCTCTGCGACGTGGACTCACCGCAGTGATAGTGATGAGTGGGCCCAGCAACAGGGACTCAACGCAGTGATAGTGATGAGTTGGCCAAGCAATGTTGTCTCACCGCAGTGATAGTGATGAGTGGGCCCAGCAAAGTGGACTCACCGCAGTGATGTGATGGGTGGGCCCAGCAACATGGACTGACCGCAGTGATGGTGATGAGTGGGCCCAGCAACATGAGCTCACCGTAGTGATGTGATGAGTGGGCCCAGCAACATGGACACACCGCAGTGACGGTGATGAGTGGGTCCAGCAACATGGACTCACTGCAGTGACAGTGATGAGTGGGCCAAGCAACGTTGTCTCAACGCAGTGACAGTGATGAGTGGGCCCAGC
>NW_025208358.1:12240-14464 GCF_004010195.1 Chiloscyllium plagiosum | reverse complement strand
GGTGATCTGAATTTTCAACTGTTGAGCTGTCGCTGAACCAGTAACAAGGGGCGGTGGCCTGGGCACTGCTCCAGACACCTTCGAAGAGCGGCCGTGTGTGTTTGGACCTGCATTCGACTCTTGCCCACATTCTGCAGCTTGGCATGAGTGCATGGTGTCTTAATTTAGATAGGTTCAAATTGAAATGTTCGATTTTAGTGTCTCATGTACTCAAGTACAGAAGGACAGGAGTCCAGTGTAAAGTGTATAATGTCACCGCACACGGCTCTCTCTTAGGGCCAACGTATACAAAACACTTGGGCACAAAGTTGGAGGGAAAAAATGAGTTAAAATGTTATGCAATGCTTCATCGGATTGTAGAGAAATGATAAACTAAGTTTGTTTAAACTGCAAAAAGCCTTTAATGTAACCCATAAGGAAACAAAGGAATAATTTTAAAGTCCAATAACCTTTGCTGAGTCCTGGACGAGGACAGAGTGTGATCCCACACTGACAGAACCTGTGTGTATCCCACAGGGGGTCAGGCACTGATCCTCACTCCAGTCAGAGTAAAACATCTCAAACCAGTGGTCCCCGCACACTCGCCCACGACCGGTATCTCCCAGGCAGGGGCTGGCCCTTCCAGCACGGCTGACTGCCTGCTTGGGTTCTGTCTGATGCACACTGCCTCTCAGACCAGAGCCCTTGGCTGGAATCTCTACCTGGCAAGTGGCGGTATAATTAACACTCTGTTTTACTCACCGTGGTCACCGTGTCTAGACTTAACTGGCAGACACAGTTCAGTGGAACGGGAGGACTCGACAAACACGACTTCAGGCGCCTGTGGGAGAAGCTGATGCTTTTTAAGGTACGTTAGAGCATATAGCAGTGACTCACAAGATCTTTTGGTTAATAACAGGCTGAGACGTGACAGGGGTCTTGTTTTCACCCTGATAGCCTGTCCTGCTGTAATCCACGAGCCCTTTCCCACCTTGTTACCTGCACTGGGTTTCTCTGAGACACCTTCCACTCAGCACCCGCAGTGCAGCTGTATGGAGCAACACTCCATCTGAATTCGCTGCCTTGGAGAAGAGTTATTCTGGTCAACTCGTTCAAATCCCACAATCGCGTGGGTGGGACATGGTGGGACTGGTAACCCAGGTGACCATGAAAACTGCCAGACAGCAGAAAAATCTCGCGGTTTACTGTCTGATATCACCACAAGCCGAAATTTAACTTTTATTTATCCACTCATGGGATATCAGTTGGACCCAGTGTTTATTGCCCGTCCCTAGTTGCCCCCTTGAGAAGGTGGGGGTGAGCTGCCTTCTTGAACCGCTGCAGTCCATGTGCTGTGGGTTGACCCACAATGCCCTTAGGGAGGGAAATCTAAGATTGTGACCCAGCGACAATGATGTAAGGACAATATATTTCCAAGTCAGGGGGTGGTGATCCCATGTATCTGCTGCCCTTGTCCTTCGAGATGGAAGTGGTCATGGGTTTGGAAGTTGCTGTCTGAGGCTCTTTGGTGAATTTCTGCAGTGCATCGTGTAGATAGTACACACTGCTGCTACTGCTGAGTGTCGGGAGTGTAGGGAGGGGATGCTAGTGGATGTGGTGCCAATCAAGCGGGGGCTGCTTTGCCCTGGATGGTGTCAAGCTTCTTGAGTGTTAATGGAGCTGCCCCCATCCAGGCAAGTGGGGAGTATTCCTCACACTCCTGACTTGAGCCTTGTGGACAGGGTTTGGGGAGTCAGGAGGTGAGTTACTCGCTGCAATATTCCTAACCTCTGACCTGCTCTTGTAGCCACTGTGTTTATATGGTGAGTCCAGTTGAATTTCTGGTCAATGATAACCCCCAGGATGTTGGTAGTGGGGGATTCAGTGGTGGTAACATCATTGAATATCAAGGAGCAGTGGATAGATTGTCTCTTACTGTAGATGGTCACAGCCTGGCATTTATGGGGCATGAATTTTACTTGCTACTCGTCAGCCCAAGCCTGGATATTGTCCAGATCTTGTTGTATTGCAACGTGGACCGCTTCAGGGTTTGGGGAGTGTTGCTGGACAAAGAGACCTTGGAGTGCAGGTTCATAGCTCCTTGAAAGTGGAGTCGCAGGTAGATAGGATAGTGAAGAAGGCGTTTAGTATGCTTTCCTTTATTGGTCAGAGTATTGAGTACAGGAGTTGGGAGGTCATGTTGCGGCTGTGCAGGACATTGGTTAGGCCACTGTTGGAATATTGC
>NW_025208358.1:10500-11909 GCF_004010195.1 Chiloscyllium plagiosum | reverse complement strand
CAGGTGGGACTAGATTGGGTTGGGATATCTGGTCGGCATGGACGGGATGGACCGAAGGGTCTGTTTCCGTGCTGTACATCTCTATGACTCTAAATGGTGCTGACTATTGTGTAATCATCAGCAAACATCCCCCTCCTGACCTTCTGATGGAGGCGAAGGTCAGTGATGAAGCAGCTGAAGATGGTTGGGCCTAGGACCTAAATTTCTAATTCCTCTCTGGCCATAGTGGAGGTGCTAACAGACTGGAGGACAGCTAATGAGGTTCCACTTGTAAAGAAGGTTGGCATTCCAGACCAGGGAGTCTCAGATCAATGGTCAGACGGGTATTGGGAGAAAAGTCTGAAGGAGAGAATTAATGTCCAGTTCGAGAGGCAAGGTGTGATCAGGGATCGTCAGTGTGGCTTTGCCGAAAAAATATTTACTTAGATTACTTACACTGTGGAAACAGGCCCTTCGGCCCAACAAGTCCACACCGACCCTCCGAAGAGCAACCCACCCAGACCCATTCCCCTACATTTACCCCCTTACCTAACACTACAGGCAATTTAGCATGGCCAATTTACCTGACCTGCACATCTTTGGACTGTGGGAGGAAACCAGAGCACCCGGAGGAAACCCACACAGACACGGGGAGAACGTGCAAACTCCACACAGAGAGTTGCCTGAGGCGGGGCTGTGAGGCAGCAGTGCTAACCACTGAGCCCACATGAATATGACTGAACTTTTTGAGAAGGTGACCGAGTGTGTCGATGGGGGGAGTTGATGTAGTTTATATGTATTTGACAAAGTTCCATATAGGAGACTGATAAAGAGGATAAAATCTCATGGGATCTCATAGCAACTGGACAAGTGGATCCACACTTGGGTGGCGATGGGAGTCAGGGGATGGTGGGAGAAGGCTGTTTGAGAGACTGGAAGGCAATGTGCAGAAGCGACTGCTGGGTTCCTTATTATTTGTAATATTCATAAACACTGTAGATGAGATTGTGAAGGGTTGATACACAAGTTTGCGGATGACACAAAGATTGGCTGGGTGGTTAATGGTGAGGAGACAAGGGTTAGAGTCTCGGAAGATATAACCGGAGCGGTCAGATGGGTAGGTCAGTGGCTGATAGAATTTAACGCTGATACATGTGAGGGTGATGTACTTTGGAAGAAGGAACAGGACAAGGGAGGACTCGATGAATGACAAGACACTAGGAAGCTTAGAGGAACACTGCTTGTCCACAGATCCCTGAAGGTGGCAGAACGGAATAATAGGGTCATTCCGGAGGCATACGGGATGCTTGCCTTTATCACTCATGGCGTAGATTATCCGAGCAGGGAGGTTATTGTTGGAGCTGGACAGGCCCCAGCTGGAGCAGGGTGTGTTGCTCTGTGTGTGTGTGTCACTGCACTGTAGGAAGGAT
>NW_025208358.1:0-9150 GCF_004010195.1 Chiloscyllium plagiosum | reverse complement strand
TACTCTCAGCTATCATCCCTGCCCCCCCATCCCCACTCGAAGCCCCCTTGGGTCCTCCCCACATACCTGATGAAGACCTTATGCCCGAAACGTTGACTCTCCTGCTCCTCGGATGCTGCCTGACCTGCTGCGCTTTTCCAGCACCGCACTCCTGAGGAGTTCCTGAGGAGATGTCATGGAGCTGAGTTGACAACAATGCTAATCGTCTCCGTTGACAACTCGAACAAATGGTGAGCTTCCCAGCTGCCATGTTGCTCAGGCTCTGGGGACCTGCCCCTGGCCCAATGCCTGTTGTTTGTGCCAGTTTCGACAGGTTGAGCATCCCCATGCTGACTGGCCCAGGCCCCCAGCGATCAGCGATCACGTTGGTATGGGTGAGGATAGACTGCGGGTTGTTGGTTTGATGAAGGAGTCGATGAGAGAGAAGGGGAGGAAGGTTTCCCAGGGGGTGCTGGGAGGAGGGAAGGATGACCCTTGAACAAACAATGCCTTATTACCAGGATAGTGAGAGCTCGGTGATTTCAAAAGCTCATTGTTTGTGTGTGTCCCTCTCTCTCTGTCTGTGTGTTAGGAACTCTTCCACAAGAGTGACCTGGATGGAATGGGACGGCTGAATCCAGGCCAACTCTCCGAGAGGCTGCAGGAAGTAGGTACGTTCCATCCCCACTCCCCAGCCTCCATTGCGGCCATTCGGATTGGCTCGGAGGGCTGGAGGTTGATAGTCGTGGCCTGTGAAAAGCTCAATTATTCACCAGCGAGAACGTGAGAATAATTACCACGTCTCATAGAACAGCGCAGTGAGAGAGCTTGACTCTGTATCTACACCCATGGTGTGTCTGTGCTGGGAGTGTTAAAAGGGACACTGCAGAGAGAGAGCTTGACTCTCTATCTAACCCCACAGTGTATCTGCGCTCGGAGTGTTAGACAGGATACTGTAGAGAGAGCTTGATTCTGTATCTAACCCCACGGTTTTTCTGCGCTGGGAGTGTTAGATGGGACACGATAGAGAGAGCTTGACTCTGTATCTAACCCCACGGTGTATCTGCACTGGAGTGTTAGATGGGAGACTGGAGAGAGAACTTGACTCTGTATCTAACCCCACGGTGTAAATGCGCTCGGAGTGTTAGACAGGATACTGTAGAGGGAGCTTGACACTGTATCTAACCCACGGTGTATCTGCACTGGAGTGTTAGATGGGACACTGCAGAGAGAGCTTGACACTGTATCTAACCCACGGTGTATCTGCACTCAGGAGTGTTAGACAGGATACTGTAGAGAGAGATTAACTCTGTATCTAACCCCACGGTGTCTCTGCGCTGGGAGTGTTAGATGGGAGACTGGAGAGGGAGCATGACTCTGTATCTAACCCCACGGTGTCTCTGCGCTGGGAGTGTTAGATGGGACACTGCAGAGAGAGATTGACTCTGTATCTAACCCCACGGTGTCTCTGCGCTGGGAGTGTTAGGTGGGAGACTGGAGAGAGAGCTTGACTCTGTATCTAACCTAACGGTGTATCTGCGCTGGGAGTGTTAGGTGGGAGACTGGAGAGAGAGCTTGACTCTGTATCTAACCCAACGGTGTATCTGCGCTGGGAGTGTTAGGTGGGAGACTGGAGAGAGAGCTTGACTCTGTATCTAACCCCACGGTGTGTCTGCGCTGGGAGTGTTAGGTGGGAGACTGGAGAGGGAGCTAGACACTGTATCTAACTTGCACTGTATCAGTCCTCATTTATCAATGATTTTTCCATGTTGCTTTTTGAACCAACTCTGAAGATGTTGGTTTGAGTTTGTGATATGAGTTCCCAGTGTACTAGCTGTCATCAGGCCCGATGGCTTTCTCCCTGTTCCTGGCTTGCAGTCTGCTGTTGGTATCCCATTCCTGTGTTGTGTATGATGCCTGTGTCATTGCCCCATTCTCAACTGGCGAGTTAGAAACAATTCCTCAGCTCTCACTCGTACAATAAACATTACACTGGATCTAACCCCATGGTGTACCTGCCCTGGGAGTACCCACTGGGGACAGTGCAGAGGGAGCATTACACTGGATCAATCTCCATGGTGTACCTGCCCTGGGAGTACCCATTGAGGACAGTGCAGAGGGAGCATTACACTGGATCTAACCCCATGGTGTACCTGTCCTGGGAGTACCCATTGGGGACAGTGCAGAGGGAGCATTACACTGGATCAATCCCCATGGTGTACCTGCCCTGGGAGTACCCATTGGGGACAGTGCAGGGGGAGTATTACACTGGATCTAACCCCATGGAGTACCTGTCCTGGGAGTACCCACTGGAGACAGTGCAGAGGGAGTATTACACTGGATCTAACCCCATGGAGTACCTGTCCTGGGAGTACCCACTGGGGACAGTGCAGAGGGAGTATTACACTGGATCTAACCCCATGGAGTACCTGCCCTGGGAGTACCCACTGGGGACAGTGCAGAGGGATATTACACTGGATTAATCCCCATGGAGTACCTGTCCTGGGAGTACCCACTGGGGACAGTGCAGAGGGAGTATTACACTGGATTAATCCCCTTGGTGTACCTGTCCTGGGAGTACCCACTGGGGACAGTGCAGAGGGAGTATTACACTGGATTAATCCCCATGCTGTACCTGTCCTGGCAGTAATTGATACAACAGTGTAGCAGGAGTTTTCTTGTGTATCTAACTAGTGTTGTACTTGCTCTGAGAGTATTTTGCAGGTCAATGCAGATTTGGGTTTAAAATGAAAGATAAAATTATTATGCAAAAGAAATGAAGATAAAATAGAATAAACCAAATTATTTACTCACAACACAAATTCAAGATTTTGAAACACATGGTTAAAGAAAAGTCATTAATGGCCAAGATGTTCCTTTACAATCCTTACTTCAGAAAAAGTTCCCTTCAATTTCACATTTATGGGGCTTAATTTAATGGTGACTTTAATGCCCATCTTGAGATTCTGATAGACTCTTCCTGTAGCCTTCATACATCTGAGCTTGGACTTTCTCCGCTTCAAATAGCCCTATCTAGGTTTTTGACCAAACACTTCTGGTCTCGAACATTTAAAACGACACTGAATTAATCTCTATATTATTAGTCCTAAACTACCTCTCTTTCTCAGGAGCAACATTTTTGCACGTACAGTTTCAACTAAGACTTTTGAAAGCAATTTTTTAAAGATATGGTGTTACCCTAAACTCAAAAGCAATTTGAGATTCTTTCACCTGAAAGTGCAATGCACTATACTGTTTACCTTGTATACTTGTAAACTCCCATTGCAATCAAATCTTTACAGGAAGTCTCTTTCTAATACTGTGTTTCAAAAGAAATCTCCATTCCTACAGAAATACTTACAAGTAAATCCCTTCAGCCACAGAAAACCCATATGTCACTGGTTCAAAATCTAAAATCATCCCACAATAAATTATCTTCAAAGATAAGTAAATCACACACAATATAATAGGAGATTTATTTGCCTAATTCCATGTTGAATCTGCATGGACTGTATCTGATGTGCAGTGGGAGCTTTACTTTGTATTTAACCCACACTTTACTTGCCCTAGTGCTGTTTATTAGAATACAGCACTGAGAACTTTACTCTGTGTCTAACCTGCGGGCTTGAGAGCATTTGATATTGCACTGTAAAGTGGGGTGATTTACCAAGTATTTAATCTGTGTTATACCAAGAGTCATAGAGATGTACAGCACAGAAACAGACCGTTCAGTCTAAATCGTCCCATTTGTCAGCATTTCCCTGTAAACCCTTCCTACTCATATACCCATCCTTTTAAATGCTGTAACTGTACCAGCCTCTACCACATCCTCTGGCAGCTCATTCCATACACACACCATCCTCTGTGTGAAAGTTTTTCCCTCAGGTCTCTTTTATATCTTTCCCCTCTCCCCTTAATCATATGCCCTCTAGTTTTGGACTCCCCCACCCCAGGGAAAAGACCTTGCCTATTTACCCTATCCATGCCCCTCATGATTTTATAAACCTCTTTAAATCTGTCTGATGGGTGTTTGATAGGACAATGGGAGTCCTGTTATGAATCTCGCCTGTGTGTACCTGTCCTGAGAATAACTGACAGGATGGTATAGTGGGACTTGACCAGTGTTGTACCAATTCCAGGAATTCTGGGTGTTCACCATGGTGACTGTTACATTGGCATGGCCTTCCCTCACCTCAATCAACACGAAAATAAGTTGCAAACACTGACATTGCGCTGACAGGGTCTCACAGTAACTGCTGTTCTTTTTTTTATTCCATGTTACTTTCTGGATGTTTCTTTGTTGTGTCGTGAAGGATTTACAGTGACTAACTCTGCTCTCAGTCTCATGACTCTGAGGTACGGTGACTCATCAGGAAGGATCACTTTGGACAGTTTCATCAACTGCTTCCTCCGTGTGGAGTTTACAACCAGTAAGTGGGTCTCAGTCATCGCAGAGATGGGGAGGTGGGGGGGAGGGGGGTGGGGGGGCGCGAAGGGAATGGACGCGGTTCAGTACATTGTCTCCTTGAAACGAGGGCCACTCACTGCTCCTAGCTCAGAATCCTGGTAAAGTTCCTCCTTTACCCAGCTGAGAGAATGGATCTTCGTCCATCACTCCTCCTGTTTGGGGAATTCCAGACCATAACTCGCTGACTAAATGTTTCTCTCCGTGTCGTGTATCTTCGATCTGACTCTTGGACAAATGCAAAGTGATTTCTCTGTCAGCTCTACCAAATCTCTCTTCAATCTTTCTGTTCATCTTCTCGACTCAATGAAGGACAATCCCAGCATTACCCACCTGTCCTCAGAGCTGATGTTCCCCATCTTTGGAAGGTTTCGCTCGTCCTGTATTGCTGTCACTCTGTTTTAATCTCCTTTAGAGAATGCTCCAAGTCAGGCTCAGTCCTGTAACCGAGGTCTGACAGTGTTGGGCTTTGAACTCTCCATGTTGAGAGTATCCAGATCATTTATGAGGAGACACCAAGTGAAGGAGTCCTTCCTGATTTCCTGGGAACTCTACTTGTCACATCCAGCCAGTCACAGTCCGTTGTCTGTCTCCCGACTCCCGGCCAATCCATATTGCAAGGCTACTTACAGAGTCATAGAGATATACAGCAAAGAAACAGGCCCTTTGGTCCAACCCGTCCATGCTGACCAGATATCCCAAACTGACCGAGTCCCCTTTGCCAGCATTTCCCCCTAAACCCTTCCTATTCATACACCCATCCAGATACTTTTTAAATTGTACCAGCCTCCACCACTTCCTCTGGCAGCTCATTCCATACACGTACCACCCTCTGTGTGAAAACGTTACCCCTTAGGTCTCTTTTATATCTTTCCCCTGTCACCCTAAACCTATGCCCTCTAGTTCTGGACTCCCCCACCCCATGGAAAAGACTTTGTCTATTTACCCTATCCATGCCCCTCAGGATTCCCCGGATTCCTTCTTTCCTGGGATTATTCTTATAAAGCTGTATTGGATTCCCTCCGACAATAGCTCATCCTTCCCTAGACACAGGGTGGCACGGTGGCACAGTGGTTAGCACTGCTGCCTCACAGCGCCAGAGACCCGGGTTCAATTCCCGCCTCAGGCAACTATCTGTGTGGAGTTTGCACGTTCTCCCCGTGTCTGCGTGGGTTTCCTCCGGTTTCCTCCCACAGTCCAAAGATGTGCAGGTCAGGTGAATTGGCCATGCTAAATTGACCACAGTGTTAGGTAAGGGGTAAATGTAGGGGTATGGGTGGGATGCACTTCGGTGGGTCGGTGTGGACTTGTTGGGCCGAAGGGCCTGTTTCCACACTGTAAGTAATCTAATCTAATCTAAAACTGCTCACAATATTCCAAATGTGATCCAACCAGAGCCTCATACACCCTCAGCAGAACGTCTGTGCTGTAGTTTTCCAGAACATCCCCAGGACTCTGCGTGAAGGTTGTACCTTTTAGCATGCGTCCTGCCTCTGTCCCCTCACTCTTCCAACCAAACGACTTGCTATTTTCTGCACCAACTGTGGTCACGTGCCTAGCCATTTCACCTGAGCTACAGGTGAATTGTAGCATGTCTGAGCAGATTAATGGAACAATGTCTCCCTGCACATGCTCCACTCGTGGGATTATCAATAAGGAAGCCGATAGTGCAATGCTGATATATCATCGGACTGTTAATCCAGGACTCCAGGTTAATATTCTGCGGCGACTGGTTCGAATCCACCACGGCAGATGGTGGTACGTTTATGGAATGAGCTGCCAGAGGAAGTGGTGGAGGCTGGTACAATTGCAACAGTTATAAGGCATCTGGTTGGGTATATGAATAGGAAGAGTTTGGAGGGATATGGGCCGGGTGCTGGCAGGTGGGACTAGATTGGGTTGGGATATCTGGTCGGCATGGACGGGATGGACCGAAGGGTCTGTTTCCGTGCTGTACATCTCTATGACTCTACGGCTGGTCATATGAGGAGTGGTTGAGGACGCTGGGTCTGTACTCGGTGGGGTTTAGCAGGATGAGGGGATCTGATGGAAACCTCCAGGATACTAACAGGCCTGGGCAGACTGGACATGGAGAAGATGTTGCCATGAGTAGGAGAGACTAGGACCTGAGCCTCAATAAAAGGCGAGTCTCAGTTTTCGAACTGAGTGGAGGAGGGGTTCCTTCACCCAGAGGCTGGTGACGCTGTGGACACTCACTGTCACAGAGAGCTGTGGGGGCCGGGTCAGTGAGTGTGTTTAAGACAGAGACAGATAGGTTCCTGATTAGTAAAGGGTCACAGGGAGGAGGAAAGAGAATGGAATTGAGAAACTAAACAGCCAGGATTGAATGGTGGAGGAGACACAATAGGCTGAATAATCTCATTCTACGACTGTGTCTTATGGTTATGATTAATAAAGCAATTATTGAAGCATAATAAGGCCATATGGGCTTGATGAAAAGGAGCAGGCTACAAAGGCAGCGATTTACACTGATCGATATCAAACCCTCTGCTAGCCTCAGCTGGGGTAAGTCCACCCCGAACTGCCCAGGTCTCATCCCTGGTTGCTGGTGTTACAGAGAAGGGGCCTGGAGTAGGACCTGTCCCCAGATCAAGGGCCTAACCATCAGTCTGTCACAGTTCGAGCTGTCCCCCCTTCTCTGCAGGTGGGGGCCATACAGTGGGCTGCAACAACTGGCCCTATGGTTGTGCGCCCTGTCTAACCTCGTCTCCTCCATGTATTGCATTCGATAGTTCAAGGAAGGCAGCTAAAGCAGCAGGCAAACGCAGCAGCAGGAAATGGAGAGGTCTGGGAAGGGGAGGGAGGTGTTCGAGATGGACCAGGTGATCTTGAGGTCAGGGTGGAAGGTGTTGGTGAAGTAGATGAACTGCTCAACCTCCTCGTGGGAGCACGAGGTGGTGCTGATCCAGTCATCGATGTAGTGGAGGAAAAGGTGGGAGGTGGTGTCGGTGGAGCTGTGGAAGATGGACTGTTCCACGTACCAGACCAAGAGACAGGCATAGCTGGGGCCCATGTGGGTGCCCATGGCTACCCCTTTGGACTGGAGGAAATGGGAGGATTGGAAGGAGAAGTTGTTGCAGGTGAGGACCAGTTCAGCCAGGCAGGATGAGGGTGTCAGTGGAAGGGGGACTGCAGTCTGATAGCGGTCAGCTGGTAAACTGGGCAGAGCAATGGCAGATGGAATTTAATCCCGATAATGAGCTGATGCATTGTGGGAGGTTTAATAAGGGAAGGACATATACAATGAATGGTCAGTCCCTAAGGTGGACTGAGGGATAAAGGGACCTTGGTGTACAATCTATAGATCCCTGAGGGTGTTAATATAGCGAGACAGGGTGGAGAAGGAGGCAGATGGGATGGCTGCCTTATAAGAACAAGGAAGTCTCGTTACACCTTCATACAACATTGGTTAGGTCACACATGGAACACTGTGTGCAGTTCCAGTCACCACACTAACAGAAGGAGGCGATTGGGCTGGAGAGAGGGCAGAGGAGATTCCCCAGGACGTTCCCTGGGATGGAAAGTCTCCGTTATGAGGAGGGACTAGACTGGGACAGACTGGGATTGCTCTCCCTGGAGCAGAGGGGCTGGGAGTGGGGGATCTGATACAGCATGATGAGAGGTATAGACAGGGTAGACCATGAGAACATTTTCCCCATTGGCAGACATGTCTGAGCCCAGAGGGCATCAGTTCAGAGTGAGGAGTCAGTGGTTTAGACGGGAGGTAAGGTATTTTCACCCAGAGGCTGGTTGGAAGATGGAAGGGGCTGCCTGAGAGGGTGGTGCAGGCAGGATCTCCTCCCAACATTGGAAAAGCACCTGGGTGAGCATTTCAAAAGCCTGGCATTGTAGGCCGTGGACCAAGTGCAGGTAAATGGGATCGATGTAGTCAGGTGTTTGTTGGTCAGCACAGAGACGGTGGGCTGAAGGGCCTGTTCCCGTGCTGTGTGACCTGATGAGGAAGTGGGGAGTCGAGGAGACTGACAGGGAGAGTGAGCTGAGGGATTTCCATTATCGGGTGGGTCCACACTTCCCTTTAACAGACTCATTCCTTTCTGAACCACTTCCTTTCTCTCCATACATTACTCAAATTATTTTGCTGTTGGTTTGGCTGCATATTCCTTTATCGATCCTTTGATGATTTTGTTTCACTATCGATGCAGTTCCTGACCTCTGTGATCTCCCTGAGCCCAGCAATCCACTGAGACCTCCTGCACTCTCCCCAGTTTCAGTAGCTCCACCCTTGGCCTGCTGGAACTGTAGCCTCTGGAATCTGCTCTCTCCAACCCCTGTACTGTGCCACCCCACTCTCCTCCTGAAAGACACTCTGTAAAACCTACCTTTTAGTCAAACATTTGACCACACAATCCAGTTTCCCCTGGTGTAGCTTGGGGTCAAACCTTGTTATTAACCTTGGGAACACGTTGCCAGGTAAAGGGTGCTATGTAAATGCAATAAGTAGGTGGCTCTTTTCTCTAAATCATATCACGGCTTTAGGTACTCCCTTGTGAGTTTTGAATGGTAAATATTTGAGAAAACTGTCACAAATAGATTCCAGAAATTTGTTGAGTCATCTGGTCGTTTTGTACTGCTTTGCTGAAATCTCCCTTTATATCCCCATTACCATCCTTTATAAATCCATTACCTTCCTTTATAACCACGTTACCTTCCTTTATAACCCCATT
>NW_025208357.1:6063-14461 GCF_004010195.1 Chiloscyllium plagiosum | reverse complement strand
TTTCACAACATCTTTCCGATAAAAAGGAGACCACAATTACATGCAATATTCCAACAGTGGCCTAACCAATGCCCTGTACAGCCGCAACATGACCTCCCGACTCCTGTACTCAATACTCTGACCAATAAAGGAAAGCATACCCAAACGCTGTCTTCACTATCCTATCTACCTTTGACTCCATTTTCAAGGAGCTATGAACCTGCACTCCAAGGTCTCTTTGTTCAGCAACACTCCCTTTATTTTGAGGAGGTGATAAGGGTGATCAATGAGGGTAGAGCAGTGGATGTTGTCTACATGGATTTCAGTAAGGCTTTCGACAAAGTCCCTCATGGTAGGCTCATTGAGAAGATTAAAATGCCTGGGATCCACGGTGATTTGGCTGCGTGGATTTAGAATTGGCTTCCCATTGGAAGGCAGAGGGTAGTTGTGGAAGAGTGATTTTTCTGGCTAGAGGTCAATGACTAATGGTGTTCCGCAGGGATCCATATCGGTGCCTCTGCTGTTTGTGATTTGCATAAGGACTAGAATGAAAATGTAGATGGGTGATTAACTCAGTTTGCAGATGTCTCAAAGATCGATGGAGTTGTCGACAATTGTCAAAGGATACAGCAGGATGTTGATCAGTTGCAGATTTGAGCAGAAAAATGGCAGATGAAGTTTCATATCGGTAAACATGAGTTGCACTTTGGAAGATCAAATATTCAGGGAAAGTATACAGTTAATGGCAGGACCCTGAACAGCATTGAGTACAGAGGGAACTGGGGTCCTAGTTATAGCTCCCTAAAAGTGGCCACACATGGAGATAGGGTGATAAAGAAGGCAAATGGCATACTTCCCGCCTTTATTGATTTGGGCATTGAGTACAAGAGTCAGGCAGTGACGTTGCAGCTTTATAAATCTTTGATTAGGCCTCACTGACAGTATTATGTTCAATTCTGGTTGCCACATTACAGGAAGGATGTGGAGGCTTTGGAGAGGGTGCAGAAGAGGTTTACCAGGAAGCTGCTTGGATTAGAGGGTGTGAACTATAAAGAGAGGCTGGAGAAAGTTGTTTTCACTGGAGTGATGGAGGCTGAGGGGAGACCTGATAGAAATTTATAAATTTATGAGATGCATAGATACGTTTGATGGTCAAAACCTTTGAAATGTTTAATATAAGAGAGCGTGCATTTAAGGTAAGAGGGGAAAGTTCAAAGGAGATGTGAGGGCAAGTTTTTTACACAGTGATATGTGCCAGGGAACGTGCTACCAAAGGTAATGGTTGAGGTAGATACAATCAGGGTGTTTAAGGGGCTTTTAGACAAGCACGTGAATAATCAAGGAGTGGAGGCACATGAACCATGGGCTGACAAAATAAATTAGTTTAATTTAGCGTGATGTTCGTCAGAACATTGTGGGCTCAAAGACCCTGGTCCTGGGGTATACTGTTCGACGTTAATGATGATGATCCATGTTCTATGAATGGGCCAGTGGATGACAGATGGAGTTTAATTTTGATAAATGTGAAGTACAGGGCGTTCTGGTATAACATGGTTGTGTTCCTCTGCAATGTCACGCTATAGAAAATCACTATATCGGTTCACTAGAAAGTTTGCGTTATCCAGACAGCATCCACAAATTGTCAATTGCGTTATAGCCAATTCACGTTGATGTAACACACATTATACCAGAACGACCTATATTGCATTTTGGTAAATTGAACAAGGGCAGGATTTACACAGTTTCACAGTGTTGTAGAACAGAGAGACCTATGAGGTTTAAATACGTTGTTCATTGAAAGTTGTGTTGCTGATAAAAAGGCTGGTAAATACAATGTATGGCGTGCTTGCCTTCATTTGCTCAGACCATTGAGTATAGGAGTTGCGACACTGTTGCAGTTGTACTGGATGTTGGTGAGTCCACTTTTAGAGTACTGTGTATAGTTCTGGTTGCCCTGTTATAGAAAGGACATTATTAAATTGGAGATGGTGCAGAAAAGATTTACAGAGATTTTACCAGGACTGGAAAATTTGAGTTATAAGGAGAAGCTGGATAGGCTGAGACTTTTTTCTACTGGTGTGTAAAAGGTTGATGGGTGATCTTTATAGAGTTTGATGAAATCATGAGCGGCATAGATAAGGTGAATAGAAAGGTCTTTTCCGTAGGGTAGGGAAGTTCAAAACTGGAGGGCATAATTTTAAGGTGAGAGGAGAAAGATTTAAATGGGTCCTGAGGGGCAGTTTTTTTTACTGCCTGAGTCATGAACTAATTGGCACAGGGTTGACAAAATTAAAAGGGTAAACATGTGGTTCAAAGATTGATGTAGGAATAACAGGTTTAAATTCATGGGACATGGCATCAGTAGTGAGGAAGGATGGAGTTCCGATGGGATGGGCTCCATCCGTATCATGCTGGAGCAGAGTCCTGACAAATCACATAACTGGGACTGTGAACTGTGAGTCATAGTCATAGAATTATACAGCACAGAAACAGACCCTTCAGTCCAACCAGTCCATGCTGACCATAATTCCAAATTAAACTAGTCCTAGCAGCCTACTCCTGGCACATATCCCTCCAAACCTTGCCTATTCATGTACTTATTCAAATGTCTTTTAAACATTGTAAGCGTACCCCTGTCCGCCAATTTGTATGGAGGTTTTTTCCACATACAAACCAGGCTCTGTAAAAAAAAATTGCCCCTTTTATATTTTTTTAAGTATCTCCTCTCACCTTAAAAATGTGCCCCTTAGATTTGAAAGCTCCCATCCTTAGGAAAAGACAAGTACCATCAACCCTATCTATTTCCCTCATTATTTTATTAAACTTCTATTAAGTCACCTGTCAATCTCCTATGCTCCATTGACAAAAAAGTCCCTGCGGATCCAACCTTTCTTTATAACTCAAATCTTCCATACCCAGCAACATCCTGGTAAATCTCTTCTGAACCCTCTCCAGCTTAAAAATATCCATACTATAACTGGGCAATGAGAACTGGACAAAGTACTCCAGAAGCAGCCTCATCAATGTCCTGTATAACCTCAACATGACCTCCTGACCCCTATATTCAAAGGACTGAGCAGTGAAAGCAAGCATGCCAAATGCCTTTTTAACCACCGTGACTATATGTGCCACGAACTTCAAAGAATTATGTACCTGAACCTCGAGTTCCCTCTATTCTACAACACTACCCAAGGCCCTGTCATTAATTGTATAAGCTTTATCCTTATGTAGTGTAAGGGTAAGTTCAGTTTCATGCAAAATTATGGAAAATGGTAAAGGGGGGAGGGCTCAATAGAGGTTATTAAAGTTTCCAGAGCAAATAATTAGACAGTGAGTATGGAAAGCCTCGGCAATCTAACTTGAGGCACAACATACAGTAGACAACCATAAAAAGGGGGCAGTCAACGCAGGACTTGGTGGTGTTGTAGTTAAATGTATGCACTATACGAAAACTGGTAAATGAGCTTGTAGGGCAAATTGGAATTGAGATACAATGTGTGGGCTTCACACAGACATGGTTGCAAGGGGTTCAGAGCTGGGAACTAAAAATACGAGGAGTCAAGTTTGGTAAGGCAGATGAACAGTGGGGCAAGGTTGCATTGTTAGTAAAGAGAACAAAAGCAAATTGACAGTAAAAGTGATATAAAGTCAGAAGATGCAGAGTCTGTCTTGGAAAGTTGAAGAACTGCAAAGGTGTAAAAAAAAAACCCTGATGGGAGTTATGTACAGGCCTCCATCTGAAGCCAGGATGTGGGACAGAGAATATATCAGGAGATAGAAAAGCCATGTATGAAAGGCTGTATTTCAATAGTCATAGAGGATTTCAATATGTAGGAGTCCAAGAAAAGGAAATTGTGGAATGTCTGCAGGATGATGTTTTTGAGTGGCTAGTGGTAAAGCACACAAGGGAACAGACAATTGTGGTCTGGGCGATGTGTCATGAGGATTTAATTAGGTAGAACATAGGAAATTACAGCACAGGACAGGCCCTACGGCCCTTGATTCAGGGCCAACCTGTGAAATCAATCTGAAGTCCATCTAACCTATACTATTCCATTCTCATCCATATGTC
Source organism: Chiloscyllium plagiosum (assembly GCF_004010195.1). Classification (NCBI taxonomy): domain Eukaryota; kingdom Metazoa; phylum Chordata; class Chondrichthyes; order Orectolobiformes; family Hemiscylliidae; genus Chiloscyllium; species Chiloscyllium plagiosum. Next base: position 10,410 of record NW_025208357.1, on the reverse strand, counting down.
TATCTAATGATCATTCAAGTGCCCGTAAAGTTGGCGACTCTACTACTGTTACAGGCAGTGCGTTCTACCCCCCTACTACTCTCTGAGTAAAGACACTACCTCGGACATCTGTCCTATGACTATCAACCCTCAATTTAAAGCTATGTCCCCTCATGCTAGCCATCTGAGGAAAACTGGTCTCCGTGTTCAACCTATCCATCACTGATTATCTTATATATCTCAATTACGTCACCTCTCAACTTTCTTCTCTCCAATGAAAACAACCTTAAGTCCCTCAGCCCTTCCTCGTAAGACCTTCCCTCCATACTAGGAAAATTCCTAGTAAATCTCCTCTGAACCCTTTCCAAAGCTCCCACGTCCTTCCTATAATGTGGTGACATGAACTGTATGCAATACTCAAAGTGTGGCCGCACCAGAGTTATGTCCAGCTGCAGCATGATCTAGTGGTTCTGAAACTCAATCCCTCTACCAACAAAAGCTAACACACCGTATGCCTTCTTAACAACCCAGTCAACCTGGGGGGCAAATTTCAAGGATCTATGTATATGGACACCGAGATCTCTCTGCTCATCTACACTACCAAGAACCTTACCATTAGCATAGTACTCTGCATTTCTGTTACTCCTTCCAAAGTGAATCACCTCACTCTTTTCCACATTAAACTCCATTAGCCATCTCTCAGCCCAGCTCTGCAGCTTATCTATGTCCCTCGTAATCTACAGCATTTTTCGTCACTATCCACAACTCTACCTACCTTAGTGTCATTCGCAAATTTACTAACCCATACTGCTACACCCTCATCCAGGTCATTTATATAAATGACAAACAACAGTGGACCCAAAAGAGGTCCTTGTGGTACACCACTAGTAACTGAACTCCAAGATGACATTTCCCATCACCCAGCACCCTCTGTCATCTTTCAGCTAGCGAATTTCTGATCCAACCACTAAATCACCCTTAATCTCATGCCTTTGTATTTTGTGCAATAGCCTACTGTGGGGAATGTTATTCAACGCCTTACTGAAATCCACATACACTACATCAACCACTTTACCCTCATCCACCTGTTTGGTCACCATCTCAAAGAACTCAATAAGGTTTGTGAGGCACGACCTACCCTTCACAAAACCGTGTTGACTATTCTTAATCAAATTATCCCTTTCGAGATGATAATAAATCCTATCTCTTCTAACACTTTCCAACACTTTTCCCACAACTGAAGAAAGGCTTACAGGTCTATAATTTTCAGGGTTGTCTCTACTCCCCTTCTTGAACAAGGGGACCACATTTGTTATCCTCCAGCCTTCTGGCACTATTCCTGTAGACAATGACAACATAAAAATCAAAGCCAAAGGCTCAGCAATCTCCTCCCTGGCTTCCCAGAGAATCCTAGGATAAATCTCTTCCGGCCCAGGGGACTTATCTATTTTTACACTTTCCAGAAATGCTAACTCCTCCTCCTTGTGAACCTCAATCCTGATTAGTCTAATAGTCTGCATCTCAGTATTCTGCTCAGCAAAATTGTCTTTTTCTAGTGTGAATACTGAAGAAAAGTATTCACTTTTCTTCAGTATTCATTTAGTGCTTCCCCTATTTCCTCTGACTTCATGCACAACTTTCTACTACTATCATTGATTGGCCCTAATCTTACTCTTATCATTCTTTTATTCATGATATACCTATAGAAAATCTTAGAGTTTTCCTTGATCCTATCAGCCAATAACTTCTCATGTCTCCTCCTGGCTCTTCTTCGCTCTGTCTTTAGGTCTTTCCTTGCTAACTTGTGTCTTTCAAGTGCCCTAACTGAGCCATCGTATCTCATCCTAACATAAGCCTTCTTCCTCTTGACAAGAGATTCAAGTTCCTTAGTAAACCATGGCTCCCGTGTTTGACAACTTCCTGCCTGCCTGACAGGTACTTTCAAATGAATGAACCACAGTACTTGGTCCTTGAATAAGCTCCACATTTTCAATTGTGCCCATCCCCTGCAGTTATCTTCCCCATCCTATGCATCCTAATCGCATTGTTATTGCAATTCCCCCAGCTATAACCTTTGCCCAGCGGTATATACCTATCCCTTTCCATCGCTAAAGTAAACATAACCAAATTGTGGTCACAATCACCAAAGTGCCCACCTACCTCCAAATCTAACACCTGGCCATGTTTATTACCCAGTACCAAATCTAATGTGGTCACGTCTTTATTGGCCTGTCTACATACTGTGTCAGGAAACCCTCTTGCATACATTGGACAAAAACTGATCCATCTAAAGTACTTGAACTATAGTATTCCCAGTCAATATTTGGGAAGTTGAAGTCCCCCGTAACAACTACCCTGTCACTCTCACTCTTATCGAGGATTATCTTTGCTATCCTATCCTCTACATCTCTGGAAGTATTTGGATGCCTATAGAAAACTCCCAGCAGGATAACCTCTCCTTTGTGTTTCTAATCTCAGCCCATACTCAGTCGACAAGTCCTCAAACGTCTTTTCTGCAGCCATAATACTGTCCTTGACTAACAATGTCACACCACCCCCTCTTTTACCATTTTCTCTGTGCTTACTGAAACATCTCAATCCCAAAACTTGCAATAACCATTCCTGTCCCTGCTCTGCCCATGTCTCTGAAATGGCCACAACATTGAAGTCTCAGGTATCAACCCATGCTGCAAGTTCACCCGCCTATTCTGGATGCTGCTGGTGTTGCCAGTGCCTTATTGCGATCTTGAAAGCTTAGTTTTGACCTCACGACTCTCAACCTCGTGTAGACTTGAACTACAATTTTGGTTCCCATCCTGAAGGTAACTTAAAGTGAAGGAACCACGAAGGGGCAGTGACCTTAAAATGATAGCATTCACCCTGCAGTTTGAGAGGGAGAAGCTGGAATGAGATGTAAAGGTGGTACAATTGAGTAAAGGTGATTACAAAGACGTGAGAGTGGAGCTGGCCAGAGTTGTTTGGAAGGGGACCCGAGCAGGGAAGACAATAGCGCAGCAAAATCAGGAGTTTCTGGGGGTATTCAGGAGACACAGCAGATGTTCATCCCGGGGGATAAGAAACATGCTAAAGGGGGACAAGGCAACCATAGCTAAAAAGGGAAGGCAGAGACAGTATAAAGGCATAGGAAACTGCAAACAATGTAGTGAAGGTTAATGGGAAGCTAGAGGATTCAAAGACCTTTAAAAATCAGCAGATAACTGACAAAATAATAGTGGGGGGGGGGAGGAGATGATGAAATATGAGAACAAGCTAGTTAATAATATGAAAAGGTTTTCTCGATAACTAAAAAGTAAAAAAAAATAGGCAGGAGTGGTTATTGGACTGCTGGAAAATGAAGCTGCAGATTTAATTATGGAGAACAAACAAATGGCAGAGGACCTGAATAGGTACTCTGTATCAGTCTTCATCACGGAAGACACCAGCAGCATACCAGAACTTCAAGAAAGTCAGAGGGCAGAGGTGAGTGAAGTGGCCATCAGTCAGGAGATGAAACGAAAAGTTCTGAAGGTTGATAAATCACTCAGACCAGATGGTCTATACCCCAGAGGTCTGAAGGAGTAGCTGATGAGATTGTGGAGACATTGCTGGTGATCTTTCAGGAATCACTGGAGGATGCCAAAGGACTGATAATGTACAACTTCTGTTTAAGAAGGGAGGGAGGCAGAAGACTGGAAACTATACATCATTCGCCTGACCTCTGTCATTGCTAAGATATCAGAGTCCATTATTAACGATGTACTTGGAAGCGCATGGTTTTAAAAAAAAGGGCTGAATCAGCATGATTTTGTCAAGGGGAGGTCATGCATGAGAAATTTATTAGAATTCTTTGAGGACATAACGAGCAAGCTGGACAAGGAAGAGCCAATGGACATGATTTAGATTTCCAGAAGGCCTTTGACAGCACAGGAAATCAGAAAAGAGCCTGTGCTGTTATGTGAAGATACTGGCGTGCATTGAAGATTGGCTGACTGGCAGAAGGCAAAAACTGGGGTCTTTTCCAGGATGGTATCCAGTGACGAGTGGAGTTCTGCAGGGGTCCAGTATTGGGACCACAACTATTCATGTTATACATTAATGATCTGGAAAGGAACTGATGCCATTGTTGCTGGGTTTACAGATGTTATCCAGATTAGATTAGATTAGATTACATTACAGTGTGGAAACAGGCCCTTTGGCCCAACAAGTCCACACCGACCCGCCGAAGCGCAACCCACCCATACCCCTACATTTGCCCCTTACCTAACACTACGGGCAATTTAGCATGGCCAATTCACCTGACCTGCACATCTTTGGACTGTGGGAGGAAACCGAAGCACCCGGAGGAAACCCACGCAGACACGGGGAGAA
>NW_025208357.1:0-3423 GCF_004010195.1 Chiloscyllium plagiosum | reverse complement strand
TCCTAGTTATCCCTCAACCCCCTTCCCCCCCATCACATTCCTGATGAAGGGCTTATGCCCGAAACAATGATCCTCCTGCTCCTCAGATGCTGCCTGACATGTTGTGCTTTTTTAGTGCCATACGTTTCGACTCTGATCTCCAGCATCTGCAGTTCTCACTTTCTCCTCCATCACCCAGTCATGCAATCTCCTGGCAGGGGAATCAAATAAAGAAAGAAATACACAAGCCAATTGGTAAATAGTGAGGAGGAAAGGCTTAGATTACAGAATGATTTGAGGGTCTTGGCAGATGGGCGAAACAAATGGATTTTAATCCTGAAAAGTGGAGATGATGCGTTTTGGGATGACTAACAAGATAAGGGAGTCCACAATGAATGGTAGGACCCTAAGAAGTACAGAGATCAGAGAGACCTTTCATGTGCATGTTCATAGATCCTTGCTGGCAGCAGGTCAGACAGAAAAGGATGGTAAAGAAGGCTTTTAGGATAATTACCTTTATTAGTTAAGGTATTGCCTATTACAGCAAAGCGATCATGATGCAGCTATATATATTTCTTTCACGCAGAGCCAGAGTGCTGTGTGCAATTCTGGTTGCTGCACTAGAAGGATACGATTGTAATTGAGAGGGTGTAGAAGAAGTTCAACAGGTGATGTCTGGCTGGGAAAATTCAGCTCTGATGAGAGTCTCGATAGGTTGAGGGTGTTTTCCTTTAAAAAGGGGAAGGCTGAGGGATGGTGAGTAGAAGCTTATATGGAATTTTGATAGAGAGAAAAGAGGGGTAAACAACTAAGGATGCAGATTCAAAACAAAGATCACGAGGCTTAAAGGGAATTTGAGGATTTTGTTCATCCAGAAACTGTGAAGGTATTTTGGAAATATTTAGGTGAATACTTGAAATGCCAAAGCATGTAAGTCTATTGACTAAGAGCTGGAAAATGGAATTAGGATACAGATGCTTGATGACCTGTGCGGACATAATGGACTGAAAGACTTCTTTCTGTGTTGGTAAAAACTCTATGTTCTATGATTCCAATTGAAGAAAAGTCTGACAAATTACCTCCGTGAATATTTAAGAACATAGAACAGTACAGCACAGTACAGGCTCTTTGGCCCTCGATGTTGTGCCAAACTTTTATCCTACACTAAGATCAAACTAACCAACATACCCTCCATTTTAATATCATCCATGTGCTTACCCACGAGTTGCTTAAATGTCCCAAATGTATCTGTCTCTAATACCACTGTTGGCAGTGCATTGCACGCACTCACCACTCTGTGTAAAGAACCGACCTTGACATCTCCCCTAAACCTTCCTCCAATTGTCTTAAAACTATGCTCCCTTGTGATAGCCATGATAATTTTTGTTGCAAACGTTTTGTCCCCTGTCTAGGTAACATCCTCAAGTTACAATGCCACCATTTTAAGTGTTGTTTCTAAAGAGCACAAGAACTGACCTTATTTTGATCCTTTTCCATGCATATTGAACATCTAACATAATTTCCAGTGGAAAATCTTTGAAGTGATAGTGATAAGTGGGAAGCCAGCCAGAACAGTTTTGTTTGGTTAATTTCCTGCTTTAGCCTTAATACTTATTGGAGTGAGTTCCACTATTACAATGCCTGCATGTCTCTTTTGTGAATTCTACAGTGCAGCTCTTCTGAAGTTGCTTTAATGTTACTGAACTGTATTTACCGAAAGTGCTTCAGTGATCGTAGTAAATCCCTTCCTACTACTCTGGCCTATTTTTAGTGCAGAATGGATTTGAAATTTGCAGTTTACGGGCATGTGGTGTAAAATTATGTCCCAATACATGTGTGAATCATAGTGTAACACATGTATTGGGCCAAGCAGTGGAATGTGGTGAAAGGGTTAAAATTATGTCCCAATACATGTGTGAATCTAACCGGAATGGAGGTGTTGCTTAGTCCTGTGTGAATCTTATTACACACCTCCCCGTGTGAATCTTCTTATCTGTATGTAACCAGAATGGAATGTGTTTTTTAGCCTTGCTCTGCTGTTCACATGAATGTTTATATCTGGAAAAGAGTATATCAGCTGGAAAAGTCTCCAGTTCGGTGAGTCTGCTCCGGGGTTACGTTTAACCGCCGAGCGTGGGTTGTTGGCAACCGCTCTACGAGAACTGACGGCTCCCAGTTCCGGTAACATGTAGAGTGAGTATAAGCCAGACCCGTTGTAAGTATGAGACCTGGTTGTGGCGACGCTGCGGGGAATAAAAAGCTGAAGCATATTCTAGCAGACTCGCCTCTTGGTCGTTTGTTCTGTGTCAGACTACTCTCCTACGAACCTGACCTTGAGAATTTTTTAAAACAGCTCCCAAGCACTGAGGATGTTACCTAGACCGGGGACGAAACGTTTGCAACAAAAATTTCCAGCTCGGCGAACAGAACCACAACAACGAGCACCCGAGCTACTTTGAATAGCCATGATAAATTGTCCATAGTGTTCGGTGTATTAGTTAGAGGGAAATGGGTCTGGATGAGTTACTCTTTGGAGGGTTGGTGTGGACTTGTTGGGCCAAAGAGCCTGTTTCCACACTGTGGGGAATCTAATCTAATCTGTACGGAATCTAATCTAATCTAATCTAATAGGACTGCAGATGCTGGAGATCTGAGCTGAAAATGTGTTGCTGGAAAAGCGCAGCAGGCCAGGCAGCATCCAAGGAGCAGGAGAATCGACGTTTCGGGCATGAGTCCTGGCCTGCTGCGCTTTTCCAGCAACACCTTTTCAGCTCTGATCTCCAGCATCTGCAGTCCTTACTTTCTCCTCGAAGATTTTAAGCTATTGAGAATCCTCTTGCAAGGATGCCTTCCTTGAAGAAGCTCTCTTAAAAAAGAAGGGCTCTTGCCCGAAACGTCGATTCTCCTGCTCCTTGAATGCTGCCTGGCGTGCTGCGCTTTTCCAGCAACACTTTTTCATCTCTAATCTAATCTAATATCCAATCTTCCCCGGGGACTTATCTATCCTCATGTTTTTCCAAATTTCCAGCATATCCTCCTTCTTAACACAAACCTGATCGAGCATATCAGCTTGTTTCACGCTGTCCGTACAAACAACAAAATCCCTCTCCCTAGTGAATACTGAAGCAAAGTATTCATTGAGGATCTTCTCGTACCTCCTCCGACTCCAGGCACAAGTTCTCTCCACTATCTCTGATTAGCCCTACCCTCACTCTGGCCATTCTCTTGTTCCTCACATAACTGTTGAACGCCTTGGGGTTCTCCTTAATCCAACCTATCAGGGCTTTTTCATGTCCCTTTCTCACTCTCCTAAGTCCATTCTCAGTCCCTTCCTTGCTACCTTGTAATTCTCTAGAGCCCTGTCTGATCCTTGCTTCCTCAACCTTATGTGAGCTTCCTTCTTCCTCTCTACTAAATGTTCCATATGTCTTTGTCATCCAAGGT
>NW_025208356.1:0-14460 GCF_004010195.1 Chiloscyllium plagiosum | reverse complement strand
CTGTGAAGAGAGAAAAAAAAACACCGCTGCCCGGAGTAAACTAGGCTACTGAGCCACGATAGGAGGTATTAGTTCAGATGACTGAAGATTTGGCCAAGAGTTACGGTTTTTTTTTCAAGTGTCTTAAATGGGGAAAGCGAGCTGGACAGACAGACAGATGTAGGGAGGGAATCACAGAGTTTGGGGCCAAAAACAGAAAAGCTCAGCAGATCTGGCCACATTCACGGAGAGAAATCCAAGTTAGTATTTTGGGTCAAATGATCCTTTCTCAGAACTGATGGTAGCTCGGAAAATGTCAGTGTATATGCAGACGATAGAGTGGGGGAAGGGGGTAAGGAATAAATGATAGATGGGGATAGAGCCCAAAGAGAGAGAAGAGGACTTGGATAGACAAAGGAGTGGATAATGATCTGACTAGGAGGGTAAATAGCTATTAATGCGGATTGTCAGTGGCTAGCAATAAGTACAGAGGAACCCCAATTATCCAAAGGATACGGGCAGGGAATATTTTGATCAGTTAATCGAATTCTGGATAATCGAATGCCGGATAACATACTTAGCCAAACACTGGGACCTTGTGATCTTGTTCGGATAATCCGAAATTCGGTTAATTGAATGCTGGATAATCAAGGTTCCTCTGTAGTGTGTGATAACAGGCCATGTAACGACAAGGTAGACAAATAGGAGGCTGGAAGAACACAACAAGCCAGGCAGCTTCAGGAGGTGGAGAAGTCAATGTTTTGTGTGTAACCCTTCTTCAGGACGTGGAGTGGGTGAACGGGGAGTTACAGATAAAGGGAGAGTGGGGGAGGGTATAGGGTAGGGAGACGGGCGGGTGATAAGGTAAGGATAAGTGAACAAAGGTAGCAGGTACAATCCTGGTTGGTTGAAGGGAGGGAGAAGGGATGGGAAGGGAGGTTATTTGAAATTGGAGAACTCGATGTTGAGTTCTCCATGGTGTAAGCTGTCCAGGCGGAAGATGAGGTGTTGCTCCTCCAAGTTGCGGTCTGATCCATTATGGCAATGGAGGAGAGCAAGGATGGTCATGTCGGAAAGGAAGTGGGAAGGGGAATTAAAATGCTGAAAAATGTGTTGCTGGAAAAGCGCAGTAGGTCAGGCAGCATCCAAGGAGCTGGAGAATCGACGTTTCAGGCATAAGCCCTTCTTCATTCCTGACTTCCTGCAGAACTCACTTTCTCTTAGGAGAATTAATGGGCAGTGATCAAGAGGTCAGGTAGGGCCCTATAGGCCCTGCTGTGATGCTCGCTGAAACATTCCCTAAGTTTACGTCTGGTCTCCGCGATGTAGAGGAGACCACATTGGGAGCACCTGATGCAGTAAACTAGGTTGGAAGAGATGCAGGTGAACCTCTGTCTCACCTGGAAGGGATTTTTAGGGACCTGGATGGAAGTGAGGGAGGTGAAGTAATGGCAGGTTTTGCATATTTTCCGGTTGCAGGGGAAGGTACCTGTGGGTTTGGGGTATTGGTGGTGAGAGTAGCGTGAACCAAGGATTGGTGAAGGGAATGATCCTTGTGGAAGGTAGAGGTGGGGAGGAGAAGATGTCTTTGGTGGTTGGGTTTAATTGGAGTTGGCAGGAGTGTTTAAGAATGATCCATTAGATGCGGAGACCAGTGGGGTGGTTGGTGAGGACAGGAGGACCCTGTATTTATTGCATTTGGATGGGAGGGTGGGTTTAGAGTGGTGGAGTAGAGGGAGTATGATGGAGGGCACTTTTTTCAAAATAGGTGGACATCTGGCACGCTTGGCAGTGGAATGTCTCCTCATACAAGCAGATGCAATGGAAGCGGAGGAATTAGTAAAACGGGGTGGAGTTCTTGCAAGATGCTGGGGCGGAGGAGGTGTAGGCCAGGTAGTTATGGGAGTCTGTTGGTTTGTAGTAGATGTCCATCTGGAAACTGTCACCGGAGATGGAAATGGAGAGGTCAAGAAAGGCGAGGGAGGTGTCCGAGGTGGACGAAGTGAGTTTGAGGGCGGAGTGGAAATTGTGGGCAAAGTTGATGAACTGCTCCAGTTCAGCCTGGGTGCAGGGCACTGCGCCAATGCAGTAATCCTTGTAATGGCGGAATAGTTGGAGCACAGCGCCTGTGTAGGTACTGAAGAGGGACTGTTTGACATAACCAACAAAGAGGCAGGCGTAGCTGGGGGCCATCTGAGCACGCATGGCCAACTCCTGGATTTGAAGGAAATGGGAGGAGGTAAAGGAAAGATTATTGAGGGTGAGGACCAGTTCAGCAAGGCAGAGGAGGGTATTGGTGGAGGGGGACTGGTTGGGTCTGTTGGAGAGGAAGAGGTGGAGGACCTGAAGGCCATCGTTGGGGGTGTGTGGACGTGTATAAAATGCTGGGGGCGGGTAACTGGAAGTTACTGAAGAGATGGAGGGTGTGGTTAGTGTTGCAGATGTAGGTGGGAAGTGCCTGGACCAAGGGGGAGAGGATGGAGTCGAGATAGGAAGAAATGAGTTCGCTGGGGCAGGAGCATGTGGAGACAGTGAGTTGGCTGGGGTAGTTGGGTTTGTGGATCTTGGGGACCAGGTAGAACAGGGCAGTATGGGGCTGAGGTACTATATGTTTGGGGGCAGTGAAGGGAAGATCCCCCAGAGGAAATGAGGGCACGGACAGTGCGAGTGATTTGGGCCTGATGGGTCATAGTGGGATCGTGGGCAAGGGGGTGGTAGCAGGTGGTGTCGGAGAGCTGGCATTCAGCCTCTGCAACATCGAGGTCTATTCTCCAGTCCACCACCTTTGTCAGTGGGTTTGATGATGAACCAAAGATTAATTCAGAGAGAGTGGAGTGCTGCTTATTTGGAGGGTGATGACAAAGCCCAGTTTGGGGGGGTGGGGTCGGGACATGGGAGAGCTCTAGCCCTAAAGCTGCTGAACTCAACATTGAGTCTGGAAGGCTGAAGGATCCCAAGGTGCAACATGAGGAGCTGTTAGTCCAGCTTGCACTGAGCTTAGCTGGAGCACTGCAGCAAGCCTGAGACAGAGATGTTGGCCGGTGGGGGTGCTAAAGTGGGAGCCAACTGAAAGCTCAGGGTTTTTGTTGTGGACAGAACGCAAGTGTTCTGCAAAGTAGTCACCCAGTCTACGCTTCGTTTCCCCAATGTAGAGGAGATCACGTTATGAGCAGTGAATGCAGTAGACTAGCTGGTGAGAAATGCAAGTAAAGTGCTGCTTTACCTGGATGGTATATTTGGATAGTGAGGAGGGAGGAAATAAATGGACAGGGGTTACGCCTTCTGCAATTGCAGCAGAAGTTGTCTTGAGGCTGTGGAAAGATGTTGGAAGTGAAGGAAGAGTGGACCACGGTGTCCCGGATAGAATGGTCCCTGCAGAAGGCTGACAAGTGAGGGGAGGGGCATATGTGTCTGGTGGTGGCTTCTGGCTGGTGGTGGCTTCTGGCTGGTGGTGGCTTCTGGCTGGTGGTGGCTTCTGGCTGGTGGTGGCTTCTGGCTGGTGGTGGCTTCTGGCTGGTGGTGGCTTCTGGCTGGTGGTGGCTTCTGGCTGGTGGTGGCTTCTGGCTGGTGGTGGCTTCTGGCTGGTGGTGGCTTCTGGCTGGTGGTGGCTTCTGGCTGGTGGTGACGGAAATGGTGGCTAATAATTCTCTGGATGTGGATGCTGGCGGGATGGTAGGTGAGGACAAGAGGAACCCAATCGCTGTTGCAGAACAGAAGAGAGGGTGTGAGGGCAGAAGCGCAGGAGATTGATCGGACCCAGCTGAGGACCCTGTCTACAGCTTTCCTGGGAAATCCTCAGTTGAGGAAGATTGGGGTCTAGGTAGAGACTGGGACCTAGGCAACATTAGGCATGGCCACCAAGGATGAAAATTCTAAATCTGGGGGGGATTTGAGGGTCCGGAATTACAGCTCAAAGCAGCAAATAATCCCAGACAGCAAAGGGTTAACTATACTCAGGACACAGCCGGAGAATTTTAGCAGAATTCTGATCAGTCCGGTCTCAGTTCCAGGTAACTTCACATGAAGTAACGTGCCAGGTCTGGGAACGTTACCTAGCCTCAGGTGGCACAGAGGGAGTGGATGTGTGAAGGGTCATGAAAATGGCACGTGCAAACTGTTCAAGTCTCCCATTGAGAAGTGCTGAACAACTGCCTTATGGTCTGTAAGGTGCCTTTTGATTACAGTTCAATCCATCGGTGAGACAGCAGACAGCCTGAAGCTAGTGTCCCTTCCTCAATCAATGACTGCTCGGCGCTCTGCTCCCTCAGTCAAACATTGGTGGTGGTCAGCATCACAAAGTAGGTGTTGGCTCCCAATTTGTCTCAATCTCTTTTTCAGTCTCAGGAATTGGACACAATCCTTGTTGACAGATTGAAGAACAGATGGCCTTCTCCTGTGAGAGCCCGTTCAACATGAATAGTGTCACAAATTTTGGCTTCTCTAACTTGATGGAGTTTTTTTTGTCTCTTTGTCCCTTTCAGTCAGCATGAATGAGCAGATTTCCAGCTGTCTTTCTGGGTTTGGGCAGGAAGGTAGAGAGGGAAGGCAAGGATTTCCTGCAGCACAGCCAGGAAAAGCCATCTAATCAATCCTTCTGTGCAAACGCAGGTGGTCCTCTAGCCTTGACTCCACTTACAGAGGAAGCATCAGATGAAATCACCGTAATATATATTTTGCTCAATATTTTATTGTGTCGCTGTTCAATGCCACTTTCATAAGTATTGATCGGGAGAGCAAAGCTTCCCTCAGTGTTGTGCATTTTCTGCTGACATGACGAAAAGAACAACAATTGTTTTAAAGCTTCAAGCTGGTCATCAGGATGAAACCAGGATTAAAACTTGAGCTGTTCCCAATTCGCAGCAAGGAATTCCACAGGCCGCTGATAAATACCGCCTCTGTGTTTCTGTCTTTGTCAGAATGGTTGCTTTCATTCTTTGTGAAAGCGAGAATGAGATACATCATTCAGTTCGAAAGGAAGCTGTCCCAATGTTGATCTCATGTCGAAATGTGTGAACCACTGGGGCGATTGTTCCTTTAACAGATTCTGAGCAGCTGATAGAATTTCACTTCTATGCCAGCCAACACTTCCATGTAACTGTTGTTCGCACTTTTGTGCTCCTGAGCAATTTATCAATTTTTGGAAGAAGTCGCAAAATGTTCTTTTACACTGTAGTGTCTCTACACTCTCGGAGAGCTGATGTCACGACCAAATGCTTACTGGCCTGGGTCCGTAGATCTTGATGATCTTGAGGAATAATCAACCCACAGCTAAATGAAGAAGTACATCAAGTTTACAACACAGATACAGGCCATTCAGCCCATCAGATCCATGTTAGTGTTTATACCTTCTTTGGTAGTCCAGGAATTATATTGTTTATGGATAACTGAATAATCAGAAGTGGGTGATAAAAGAGGCAAGGTGTTCAGTTGTGACATATTTGATTTGATTTCTTATTGTCAATGTTCTGAGGTACAATGGAAAGTTTTGTTTTGCATGCAGTACAGGCAAATGATACAACACAAAGGGCATAAGGATAATAGAACGGAGCAAGGAGTGTTGAAAATCGAAAGAACTACAAATACATTAAGGACAAAAGAGTAACTAGGGAGAGAATAGGGCCCATTAAAAATCAGCAAGGCCACCTCTGTGTGGAACTGCAGGAGATGGGGGAGGTACTAAATGAGTATTTTGCATCAGTGTTTACTGTGGCAAAGGATATGGAAGATAAGGAAGATGGGGAAGTAAATAGCGACAGCTTGAAAAATGTCCATATTACATTTATTATGTCCTTCCCAAAATGAGGTGACCAGAACTGCATACAATTTTCCAAGCGTGGTCTCACCAGACCTCCACAGAGCTGCAGCATAACCTCATGGATCTTAAACTCCATCCCCCTGCTAATGAAAGCCAACACATCATTCGCCTTCTTGACAACGCTATCAAGTTGGTTGGCAACTTTGAGGGATCTACGGACATGGACCCCAAGATCCCTCTGTTCCTCCACACTGCCAAGAATCCTGCCTTTAACTCTGTAATCTGCATTCAAATTCAACCTACCAAAGTGAATAACTTCACATTTTACCAGGTCGAACTCCATCTGTCACTTATCAGCCCAGTTTTGCATCCTGTCAATTCCCACTGCAACCTACAACAGCCTTCCACACTATCTACCACAACACCAACCTTTGTGTCATCAGCAAACTTACTGACCCACCCTTCCACTTCCTCATCTAAGTCATTTTTAAAAATCACAAACAGCAGAGGTCCCATAACCACTCTCTGTGTAACACCACTGGTCACCATGCTCCAGGCTGAATACTTTCCATCTACCACCATCCTCTGTCTTCTATGGGCCAGCCAATTCTGTATCCAGAAAGCCAGATTTCCCTGTATCCCATGCCTCCTTACTTTCTGAATGAGACTACCTTACTAAAATCCATGGACACCATATCCGCTGCTCTGCCTTCAACCTGTTTTGTCTCATCTTCAGAGAATTCAGTGAGGTTTGTGAGGCATGAGCTGCCCCTCACAAAGCCATGCTGACTATCTCTAATCAAACTATGGCTTTCCAATTAATTGTAAATCCTGTCTCTCAGAATCCTCTCCAGTATTTTACCCACCACAGATGGGAGACTGACTATTCTGTAATTCCCAAGATTACTCTTGCTCCCTTTCTTGAACAGGGGACTAACATTTGGCACCCTCCAATCATCTGACACTACTCCAGTGGACAGTGAGGATGTAAAGATCATCGCTAAAGGTGCATCAATCTCTTCCCTCGCTTCATGTAGTAACCTAGGGAAAATCCCGTCTGGCTCAGGGGACTTGTCTGTCCTTATGATTTTCAAAATCTTCAGCACATCCAGAACTATATTTGCAGATACATTCTATTTTGCTCAAGAAATGCACAATCTGCCGGCAGTCAATCCATGTAACACTTTGTAAATTCCATTTTGGAAATAGAACCAGTCTGACTCAAGATTGGGATACAGACAGACTCTAACTTCACACCTTTAAGGCATTGTCTGAGCTGAGATGTCACCTTTTGTTATAACACCTTAAGTTATCTTGAGAATGTGACTTAAAAGACATTCTGGGATTTACATATTAATGAACCGAAACCTGCAATCCTTTCTAAAAGATGAAAGATGTAACATTCTAGGTTTGTTCAATATATCATTTCAGCTGCATGACACTGTAATCTTTCACTACAAATTCTGTGTCTTCTGGTCCTGTTTCACAACCACCTGATGAAGGAGCAGAGCTTCGAAAGCTAGTGCTTCCAGATAAACCAGGCCAAAGTGAGGACTGCAGATGCTGGAAACCAGACTCTAAATCAGAGTGGTGCTGGAAAAGCACAGCAGGTCAGGCAGCATCCGAGGAGCAGAAAAATCAGTTGCACTATAACTTGGTGTTGAGTGATTTTTAACATCTATAAAACATTTGAATGGGTATATAAATAGAAAGGGTTCTGAGGGATATGGGCCAACTGCTGGCAAATGGGACAAATTTATTGAGGATATTTGGTCAGCATGGCCAAGTTGGACTGAAGGCTGTGTTTCTGTGCTGTACATCTCTATAACTCTGTAACTGCGGATGCTGTAAATCAGGAACAAAAATAGAAACTGCTGGTAGAGGTCAGCAGGTCAGGCAGCATCTGTGAAGAAAAGGCAGTGTCAACATTCTGGGCCGAGTCACCCTCCCTCAGAAAACAAAGGGTAGATGCACAGAGAGCAATGTCAACATTAAATTTAGTCGATCTTCATCAATCATAGAGCCCTTAAACCAGAAAGTAGATTTAAGAGAAGATTGTTAGTAGTTCTGATAGATAAAGAACTGAGGTTTAGAAGAGCAGAACAATTGTAAGACATGTAAGAATAAGATTTGCTGTAACAGCTCTGATGCCATCTTGATTCCCGGCAATGCTCATGTACAAGTTTAGACAAGTTCAAGAACCTCTTCACATGGTGAAAGACCATTTATCTTGGAGTTTTGGTCAATATTGTTCCTTGCACATTGAGATACTATTTGGGAGTATTTTATGTTGTGGATATCTGCACATACACAGCTCCTTGTTCTTATCACTAAGAAGGGCTCTTCAACTTCTAATGTGCTGTAAGACTCCTTTCATTACATCTGCACACAATCGTTTATCAAATACATCTTTTTATTTTTATTTGTCCATGGGATGTCAGTATTCCTATCTGGCAATGATTCCCGTCCATTGCTCTGGCCTCTGAGAACATGGTGATGATCTGCCTTCTTGAACTGTTTCAGTGTTTGGAGATTTAAGGGATGCGTTTAGGGAGGAAATGACCAGATTTTGACCCAGCGACACTGAAGGAATGGCGATATATTTCCAAGTTCAGGATGGTGAGAGGCTTGGAGGGGCGCCTGCAGGAGGTGGTGTTCCAGTGTATCTGCTGCCCTGTCCTTTTATATGGAAGTAGTTGTGGGTTTATAAGGTGCTGTCCGAGAATTTTTGGCGAATTTCTGCAGTGCGTCCAGTTGATGGTATACACTGCTGCTCGAGAGTCAGTGGTGGATGATTTGGAGGATAGCTACTGTGGTTCCTTTGTTCAGAAGGACAGCAGGGATAGACCAGGTGATTACAGGCCAGTTAGTTTGATGTCAGTGGTCAGGAAATTATTGGAAAAAGTTCTGAGGGACTGGATTAATTAATATTTGGAATATCTGTCATTGGTCAGGGATAGTCAGCATGGATTTGTGAGGCAATCCTGTCTGACTAAGTTAATTGATTTTTTTGAAAATGTGGCTAAATATATTGAGGGTGGTGCAGTTGATGAAGTGATGGTGACAATCAAGTGGGCCGCTTTGTCCTTGACAGTGTCAATCTTCTTGATTATTGTTGGAGCCGCACCCTCCAGGCATCTGGGGAGTATTCCATCACAGTCCTGACTTGTCCAATGTAGATTGTGGGGAGTCAGGAGGTGAGTTATCAGCTGGAGAATTTCTAGTTGCTGACCTACTCTTGGAGCTACTGTGTTTACATGTAGAGTCCTGCTAAGTTTCTGGCTGAGTTTTTGACGTCCATGTAAACTTCATCAACTGCACCACCCTCAATATATTTAGCCACATTTTCAAAAAAATCAATTAATTTAGTCAGACAGGATTGCCTCACAAATCCATGCTGACTATCCCTGACCAATGACAGATATTCCAAATATTAATTAATCCAGTCCCTCAGAACTTTTTCCAATAATTTCCTGACCACTGACATCAAACTAACTGGCCTGTAATCACCTGGTCTATCCCTGCTGTCCTTCTGAACAAAGGAACCACAGTAGCTATCCTCCAAATCATCCACCACTGACTCTCGAGCAGCAGTGTATACCATCAACTGGACGCACTGCAGAAATTCGCCAAAAATTCTCGGACAGCACCTTATAAACCCACAACTACTTCCATATAAAAGGACAGGGCAGCAGATACACTGGAACACCACCTCCTGCAGGCGCCCCTCCAAGCCTCTCACCATCCTGAACTTGGAAATATATCGCCATTCCTTCAGTGTCGCTGGGTCAAAATCTGGTCATTTCCTCCCTAAACGCATCCCTTAAATCTCCAAACACTGAAACAGTTCAAGAAGGCAGATCATCACCATGTTCTCAGAGGCCAGAGCAATGGACGGGAATCATTGCCAGATAGGAATACTGACATCCCATGGACAAATAAAAATAAAAAGATGTATTTGATAAACGATTGTGTGCAGATGTAATGAAAGGAGTCTTACAGCACATTAGAAGTTGAAGAGCCCTTCTTAGTGATAAGAACAAGGAGCTGTGTATGTGCAGATATCCACAACATAAAATACTCCCAAATAGTATCTCAATGTGCAAGGAACAATATTGACCAAAACTCCAAGATAAATGGTCTTTCACCATGTGAAGAGGTTCTTGAACCTGTCTAAACTTGTACATGAGCATTGCCGGGAATCAAGATGGCATCAGAGCTGTTACAGCAAATCTTATTCTTACATATCTTACAATTGTTCTGCTCTTCTAAACCTCAGTTCTTTATCTATCAGAACTACTAACAATCTTCTCTTAAATCTACTTTCTGGTTTAAGGGCTCTATGATTGATGAAGATCGACTAAATTTAATGTTGACATTGCTCTCTGCGCATCTACCCTTTGTTTTCTGAGGGAGGGTGACTCGGCCCAGAATGTTGACACTGCCTTTTCTTCACAGATGCTGCCTGACCTGCTGACCTCTACCAGCAGTTTCTATTTTTGTTCCTGATTTACAGCATCCGCAGTTACAGAGTTATAGAGATGTACAGCACAGAAACACAGCCTTCAGTCCAACTTGGCCATGCTGACCAAATATCCTCAATAAATTTGTCCCATTTGCCAGCAGTTGGCCCATATCCCTCAGAACCCTTTCTATTCATATACCCATTCAAATGTTTTATAGATGTTAAAAATCACTCAACACCAAGTTATAGTGCAACTGATTTTTCTGCTCCTCGGATGCTGCCTGACCTGCTGTGCTTTTCCAGCACCACTCTGATTTAGAGTCTGGTTTCCAGCATCTGCAGTCCTCACTTTGGTGCGCAAACTCCACACAGACAGTTGCCCAAGACTTGACTCAAACCTGGGTTCCTTGCACTGTGAGGCAGCAGCACTAACCACCGAGTCACCATGTGAAGAGTGCCATGCCTCGAGATGCGAGGCATGACTTCCCTGCTCTTGTTCAAAACTAGCGCTGCAGAAGCTTTCACACTGACCTGAGAGGGTAAACTGGGCCTCATTTTAATGCCCCATCCAAGTGACAGCACTTCTGACAGTCTCTTGGTGGAGTGTTTTCCATTCAAGTAGAAAATGGGCTCACACATCCTGACTCAGCCAGAAGACTGCTGCCCCCTGAGTTACAGAAACCCAATCTGCCATTGCTTTGAAATTCTCGACTATCACTCTGTGCTTTTTGGCTTGTTTAATCATGGCAGTTGATACTGATCAATGTCTTGTTTAGCAACAGATGTGCATTATGCAGTGGCTTGCATGGCATTATGCATGCACATTTAAAATATCGCAAGCTACAATTTTCATTTGTGTCTGCAGACCTTTCTTGGTATTTGCAGGATGAATAATCTTCAGGCTATTCATAACACTCTTTAGTTCCTGAAGTCATCCACACTTCCAGATAGACCGAACCAGATAGAGTATAAAGTGACTACTATAGTATATGTCCAGGTGAACAATGCACCTTTCATTGCATGGGCCAGAGCATAAGAATGAAGAGCAGGACTAGGCCACCTGGCCCATCGAGCCTGCTCCGCAATTCAATAAGAACATGGCTGATCTTTTCATGGCCTCCGCTCCACCTCCCCGCCCACTCACCATAACCATTAGTTCCTGTTATGAAGTTAAAATCGTGAACTGTACCTTTAAGAGAGAGAGAATGCTGTTCAGAACTGAGAACTTACAAGCACCTGTGTGTATAATTAGATAGCAGTCTGAAAGTGTACTGGAAAATTGAAAATATGTAACAGTTAGCTGTGAAATTTATAGATCAGCGTGGTGCTGGAAAAGCACAGCAGGTCAGGCAGCATCAGAGGAGCAGGAAAATCGAGGTTTCGGGCAAAAGCCCTTCATCAGGATACCTGAGTTGGTTGTTGTTTTGACAACAATTTGAATTTAACCAATCCGTTGAAACAATGCCTCAGGATACTAAAACCCAATCGAGTTTGAATTTATTGCTTTGCCAATACCAAACTAATGGGACGATCCGATGTTGGGGATATAAAAATGCAGGCATTTTGAAAATTGGAGAGAGACCAACTGCCATTGAAAGAGAGACCCAAGAAATTAGGAAACACTCTCTTTCAAAGGGACCTTTCATTATGAAATATATTCACAGTAAAAAGAAAGCTAGCAGAAGAAAGACACCAAAGTGACAGCAGTTGTGTGGATTTGAAATTAAGTTGATGTAATTTTAATAAGTGTCTTATGGAATAGAATAGTGATATAGAGTTGGAGGTAGATAATAAGCAGTTAAGAGAAAGGTGGACTCAGTTGTGAATAGTAGTTGTTTAATGCTCACTTTTAGAGTTAAAAGATTAAATTGATATTATTTTCTTTAAATAGTGGAATTTGGGGGTTCTCTGTCACTCATTCTTTAACAGACTACAAGGTGAGGTGAGCTTTTCTGGGTGTTTGGTTTAATTAACAGAAGGGTTCACCACCATATCGTAACAGTTCCTTCACTGTTTGAAAATCTATCTATCTATCTATCTATCTGTGCTTTAAAAATATTCAACAAGGTCACATTCACACAGAGGGTGGTACATGTATGGAATGAGCTGCCAGAGGAAGTGGTGGAAACTGGTACAATTGCAACACTTAGAAGGCATTTGGGGTATATGAATAGGAAGGGTTTGGTGGGATATGGGCTGGGTGCTGGCAATTGGGACTAGATTGGGTTGGGATATCTGGTCGGCATGGACGGGTTGGACCGAAGGGTCTGTTTCCATGCTGTACATCTCTATGACTCTATGAGGTAGCTTCAACTGCTTCACTGAGCGGGAATTCCACAGGTTCACCACCTTTTGTGTGAAGAAATTCCTCCTCAGCTCAATCTTAAATCTCTTCCCTCCCATTTTGAGGTTGTGCCCCCTAGTTCTGGTATCACCCATCAGTGGAAGCAACCTCCCTGTTTCTATTTTATCTGTTCCCCTCATAATTTGGGATGTTTCTATAAGAGACCCCCTCATTCTTCTAAATTCTAAAGAGTATAGATCTAGTCTACTCAATCTCTCCTCATAAACCGACCCCCTCAACTCTGGAATCAACCTAGTCAACCTCCTCTGCACTCCTCCAGTGCCATTGTATCCTTTCTCAAGTAAGTAGACCGAAGCTACAGTATACCTTACAATCCTAACCTACCTAATCGGCAGAAAACTCGCTAAAACAGGAAATGGTTGAGGTGAGTGGTATCGATGCATGTAAAAGGAATCTAAGCAAGCAAATGAGGGTGAAGGGAACAGAAGATGATTGCTTTAGTTGCAAACATCTGGGAGGAGCTTGAAATAAAGCTGAACATCCTGTTTCTCCACTGTATATCTAATGTAATTCTGTGTGAACACGATCAAATATTAAAAATCACACAACACCAGGTTATAGTCCAACAGGTTTAATTGGAAGCACACTTGCTTTTGGAGCACTGCTCCGTCATCAGGTGATTGTGGAGGACACAATTGTAAGGCACAGAATTTATGGCAAAAATTTACAATGCCTTACAATTGTGACCTCCACAATCACCTGATGAAGAAGCGTCGCTCCGAAAGCTAGTGTGCTTCCAATTAAACCTGTTGGACTATAACCTGGTGTTGTGTGATTTTTAACTTTGTACACCCCAGTCCAACACCGGCACCTCCAAATCACAGCAAATGTTGTTGGCTAAAACAACAATTTGACTTAACTGAAAGATACAAAGTTATACTGAAGCATGATGAATCACTACTATACTATAATTGAACAATACAAAATAAATGATTTGATGACACACTAACGATAAGACTTTCTTTCGATGATTGTGTGAGTTGAAAATGAATGAGTGGAGGCTGACATGGAGCAGAAACATCAGCACAAACCTGCTAATTGTCTTTCACATCCTATATTTACAAATTGACAGATATTATTCTTCAGTCCTCTGAGGGAGTATTGGATATAGGAATCATGTTTACCTCAGTCAGTGCAGGGTGGAATAAAAGAAGAATGGAAATGAGAAAATTTCCGTACATTATTGATAAGCAAATTAAATAAATAAAAGTAAATTACTGCAGATTCTGGAAATCTGAAACAAGCACAAAAAGATTTAGATTTGGATTTTATTGTCACATGTACCTGCCAATGTAGTTAACTCAGCCACATTAGGGAGATTCAAACAATCAAACAGTGGGCGGCACGGTGGCACAGTGGTTAGCACTGCTGCCTCACAGCGCTAGAGACCCGGGTTCAATTCCCGCCTCAGGCGACTGACTGCGTGGAGTTTGCACATTCTCCCCGTGTCTGCGTAGGTTTCCTCCGGGTGCTCCGGTTTCCTCCCACAGTCCAAAGATGTGCAGGTCAGGTGAATTGACCATGCTAAATTGCCCGTAGTGTTGGGGCAGGGGTGAATGTAGGTGGGTGGGTTGTGCTTCGGCGAGTCGGTATGGACTTGCTGGGCCGAAGGGCCTGTTTCCACACTGTAAGTAATCTAATCTAATCTAAATCCTTGGATAAGCACATGGATGATGATGGCATAGTGTAGGGGGACGAATTGAGAATAGGTCACAGGTCGGCGCAACATTGAGGGTCAAAGGGCCTGTTCTGCACTGTATTATTCTATCTTCTATGTTCTATGTACTCTAGTATGGAAATACAGGAGTACAGTGAAGTGTATATAATGTTACCATACATGACACCATCTTAGGTTCAAAGGTACAAAAAAACGTAGGTACAAAATAGTAAAAGAAA
>NW_025208355.1:5582-14459 GCF_004010195.1 Chiloscyllium plagiosum | reverse complement strand
TTCCGCTCCTATGTCTTATAGTCTTAAAATCGAAGTTTCAGGCAAACACTCTTCATCAGGAATACAGGTAGAGTGCCTGAATGATGGCGAGATAAATGAGAGGAGGGTTGAATGTGGTGTCAGCCAGTCGAACTGATATACCTGTGATTATGTTGACTCTCTGGAGTATTGTTGGAGTTGCACTCATTCAGATCTTTAGAGAGTATTTCATTACTTTCCGGACTTGTGCCTTATCGATGGTAGAACGGCATTAGGAAGATGAGTTAATCTCTGCAAGATTCCCTTGTCGTGACTCTACTGATTTGGTGACTCCAGTTCAATTTCTGTTCAATGGTAATCTCCCAGATTTTAATCTGGAGGGAATTCAATGTTGGGAATGCCATTGAATATCAAGGGGCAATGGTTAGTTTCACTCTCAATGGAAAACCCCAAGATGTTGTCGGGTGGGCAGCATTCTGTGACAGTGACATCATTGAACTTCAAAGGACAATGATTAGCTTCACTTTCAATGGTGATCATCAGCATGTTAATCGTCAGGGAATTCGATAATTCGATGATGGTAATCCCATTGAATGACATGAGGCAATAAGGCGATTTGCTCTCAATGGTAATCCCAGGATGTGGATAGATGGGTTGAGGGGGTGGGCGGAATCAGGGATGGTAACGCCATTGGCTATCAAAAGGTAGTGATTCTTCGCTGTCTTATTAAGATGGCCATTGCCTGGTAATTGTATGACACCACGGTTCCCTGCCAGTTTTCAGCACAGAGTACTCGTGTAACAGTCATTGTCGGTTTGTTAAATATTTACCCCCGAAGTGAAATTGTCCTGCTGTCAGTCACGATTCTGTATGACACCCTCCAGTGAAATTCAAAAGGGTGAGCTGGTGCTGAGTCTGCACCAATCACTAATTGTCAGTTTACGGGAACACTGCATCAGCGGTGGATATTGATGGTTCATTCGCTCTTGAAAAGGTACTGTTTTCAATATCATAGGTTTAAAGAATCACAGAGTCATAGAGATGTACAGCGTGGAACAAACCCTTCGGTACAGATCTTCCTCTGGCAGCACATTCCAAACATGCACCAACTCCATGTGAAAAAGGTCCCTGTTAAATGTTATTACTTTCACGTTAAGTAAATGCCCACTTGTTTGGACTCCCCATTCTGGAGAAAAGGCATGTCTATTCACCCTACCCATGTCTCTGATGAATTTACAAAAGTTTTTAAGTTCATCCCTCAGCTCCTGACTCTCTAGGAAAAATAGCCCGAGCCGTTTTAACCCCGCGCTCTACCTCAAATACTCCAATCCTCGTAACACCCTTGTAAATCTTTTCTGAACCCTTTAGGATTCACAACATTCCTCCGATAATAAGCAGAACGGAATTGCACACTATCTTCCAAAAGTGGCCGACACAATGGCTTGCTCAACCATAACATGACCTCCCAACTGCTATACTTTATGATGCGATGCAGGAAATTCAAACTCAGCCATTACTATCCTATCTATTTGAAATTGCACTCCCAAGGTTCAATCTATTACTTGTTGTGAAACGTTAGGTGTCCGCATGGCAAGAAAAAAACAGACATGTAAGTACATATTCTCACACAGACATATGTATACGCTCACATACGAAGCCCACACAGAGTACAGAGTGAAAGCATGAGAGAAAATTGGAGATAGAGGCGAAGGAAGGAAAAGAGAAAACTGGAGAAATCAAGGAATACAGTGAATACAGAAGGAGAGATATTATATATTTGGTGAGAAGAGGGGATAGAGGCAATTGAGAAATGTGATGGAGAACGGGAATGATCGGAAATAGAGAGGAACAGTATCGAGAGTGTGAGGGTGAGGAAAATGAAGAAAACGGGAAGATGAGAGAAAAAGTCAGAGAGAGAAAGAGAGACAACCGTGAAAATGTACAGCTGCACTATCACTTCACGACTCTTGAATTCAATCCCTCTGCTAATGAACGCTAATTCACCAGAGGCCTTCTGACAAGCTCTATGCACCTGAGTGGCAACTTTCAAAGATAAACTATCGATTCTATCTATGCTTCTCATTATCTTGCATAAGACAATTCGGTCCCCCTCCTCCTCCTTTTCTCCAATGAATAAAGTATGAGCTCAGTCAACCTCTCTTCATAACATAAACCCTCCAGTCCAGGCAGCATTCTGTTAAACCTCCTCTGAACCCTCTCCAAAGCATCCACATCTTTTCGATAATAGGGCGACCAGAACAGGACACAGTATTCCAAATGCGGTCTAACCAAAGTTTCATACAGCTCACGACTCTTAAACTCAATCCCTCTGTTAATGAAAGCCAAAACACCATATGCTTTCTTAACAACCTTGTCCACTTGGGTGGCCATTTTAAGGGATCTATGTACCTGCACACAAATATCCCTCTGTTCCTCCACACTGCCAAGACTCCTATCCTTAATCCTGTACTCAGCTTTCAAAATCGACCTTCCAAAATGCATCACCTCGCATTTATCCAGGTTGAACTCCATCTGCCACCACTCAGCCCATCTGCGCTTCCTTCAAATGTCTCGCTGCAGCCTACAACAGCCTTCTATACTGTCAATGAAACCTCCAACCTTTGTGTCGTCTGCAAACTTGCTGACTCATCCTTCAATCCCCTCATCCAAATCATTAATAAAAATTACAAACAATAGAGGTTCAAGGACAGAGCCCTGTGGAACACTACTCACCACTGACTTCCAGGCAGAATATTTTAGTTCTACTACCACTCGCTGTCTTCTGTTGGCCAACCAATTCTATATGGAGACAGCTAAGTTCCCCTGTATCCCATTCCTCCTGACCTTCTGAATGAGGTTACCACGGGGAAGAATAAAACGGGCAGTAAGGAACAGGAGAAGATCATGGCTGTGATCCTGGATAAATTAGGAAAGAAGAAGGAGGAAGGTATTAGTAATAAGACAGCTCAGAGTTAACGAGTAAATTTTAAACAAATGGACAGTGGATAAAGGAAGAATAAAAATGAGAATAAAGCTAAGAAAAGATATAGTAAAAATAAAGGAGAATTTAAAGAAACACAAGTCCTTTACAAAACTAAAAGACACTATTTAGCAAGAACCCTAATGGGGGCTCCAGTTAAGAGCGTGTGTCCCCTGAGTAAGGTTGACTTAGAAGATTATTTTAAGAAGAGATTAACGAATTTAAATGAGAAGAACAACTTAAGAGGTTTTGTTAAATATAAGAGTCAAGGAGAGCGATCCTTAGTCGGGGCTCTGACTGGTCCTGTAACGGTGGAGGATGTCGATTGTGCTTTAAAGGCGATGGACATGAAAACCGCTGCAGGTCCTGATAGGGTAACGATGATGGAAATAATTAAAATGTTTAATAAGGACAATTCACTACTGCCAATGCTATACACCATTTGGATTAAGAGTGGTAAAATTCCAGACCAACTAAAAAATAGTAGAACGGTTCTGCTCCCGAAGGTGAGCAATGAAGAGGAACTTAAGGGCATTAATAATTGGAGGCCGATTACGATCGGGCCGATTTTGCTCAGGATTTTCACTAAAATCATTGCGAGTAGGTTAAGTAAGGCAATAAATCTAAACAAACGGAAGAAAGGATTTATGACAGGCATCGCAGGATGTGAAGAGAATATAAAAATCCTGGAGAACATTATGAATGGTGCGAAAAGGAAAAAAACGGATTTGGCTGTCGTCTTTATTGACTTAGCAAAAGCCTTTGACACTGTAGGCCATAAATTAATCATTAAAGAGTTGAAAAGACTCCAGATCCCGTTATTATTTATTCAATTAATTAATAATTTTGACTAGAATAACTTTACTCATGTTGAAGGTTTTAATTGTAAAACTGGAAACATTCAGATTTTACGTGGACTAAAGCAAGGTGATGCACCATCACCGATTTTGTTTAATATAGTAATAGATCCACTAATCTGCACTATTGAAGAAAAACAAAAGGGAATATTCCTAGGAGTAGAGGGGAATAGTTGTCATTGCGCAACGTTGGCATTTGCGGATGACATAACCCTAATTAGCCAATTGTATGAGGGGATGGTGTGTAATTTAAAAGTGGTGGAAAAACTTCGTAGAAATACGGGGATGGAAGTAAATATTAAGAAAACCAAAGGATTTTACTTTACTTATAGGAATAAGACTTTTATATTCAATGATAAATTAAATTGGAAATTGAACGATGGTTCTATAATTTATAGAACCGGGAACCACAGATAAATATTTAGGGGCTAAAGTTGACCCGTGGTTAGGAGTTAGTAAAGCTGACTGGGAAAATCAATTGGATGTAAGGATAAGGAATTTAAAGAGATCCCCCCTAAAACCGGTACAAAAAAAATAGAACATTTAAGAAATTATTTTATTCCTAGGCTACATTATTATTTAGTTTTATCAGAGGTTTCTTTAAATTGTCTTAGCAAATTAGATAATATTATTAAAAGTGTGGCGAAGGAGATCTTACATCTTCCGCAATCTATCATGGATGGAGTTCTTTATGCTAAATCCCGTGATGGCGTCCTGGCCTTAAATCGATTGTCAACATTCATTCTAATCTCGATTATGCGGAAATACGGAACGCTACAGAAATGGGAAGATGAGGTATTGCATGCTTCATTTCGATTTGAAGGTCGTAGCGTGGCACAGAAAATGTATAAACTGAGTAGATTAAAGGTGATGGAAAATATCTGGAATCCGAATATTAATCGTGGATCGGATGAAGTGGATGCTTCACCGGCGGAGGAAAAGCATCTTTTTATGGGTTTGTGATGGGAGCCCGTGGGAGATGGTCTGAGAAGTATACGGAATTGATGAAAAGCCTCGGGATAGCAAAGTTTAAATCATTTGCACAAAACATCACAAGCCTTACTTTATCTTTGACTCTCGAACTTTTACGGATTTTTATGGACTCGTAGGAGCTCCGATCGACATTTTTTGTCTTTTAAGTATGGTTGTTTTAAATTTCTTAATTCTTTTAAATTGTTTTAGTAGTATTTTAAATAGTTTTAAATAGGTTGATTTTAAGAAGAGTTAAATTTTAAATTTTATTCATAAAGTCGTGTGATTTTAGTTCACGTAGATTAGTTGGTGATGGGTAAATTTAGGTTGTAACAAATAAACTGCACGCTTCACGCAACAAAGGA
Organism: Chiloscyllium plagiosum; assembly: GCF_004010195.1. Taxonomy (NCBI): domain Eukaryota; kingdom Metazoa; phylum Chordata; class Chondrichthyes; order Orectolobiformes; family Hemiscylliidae; genus Chiloscyllium; species Chiloscyllium plagiosum. The sequence goes on along the minus strand of NW_025208355.1, from coordinate 9,306 downwards.
TGAGTGGTAACTTAGTCGAATGGTTAATAACCCGAGCTCATCCCTCACCTCGCTGAAATTCTGCTTGACAATGTTATTTTTTTTTTTACTTTTTGCCGTCCCCTTTTAGATCTTCTGGCTGTGGTTTTGCTGGATAGGAGTTTTTCACTGGTCGACGAGCGACGTTAAAATCTCGAAATGGACACGATCCATCATGTATGGTGAATGCATCAAATAGCCAAATGCCTCGTCGTCTAATTAGTGATGCGCATGAATGGATGAACGAGATTGCCAGTGTCCCTACCTACTATCTAGCGAAACCACAGCCAAGGGAACGGGCTTGGCAGAATTAGCGGGGAAAGAAGACCCTGTTGAGCTTGACTCTAGTCTGGAACTGTGAAGAGACATGACAGGTGTAGAATAAGTGGGAGGCTTCGGCCGCCGGTGAAATACCACTACTCTTATCGTTTTTTCACTTACCTGGTGAGGCGGGGAGGAGAGCCCTGAGGGGCTCTCGCTTCTGGTCGGAAGCGCCCGGGCGGCCGGGCGGGACCCGCTCCGGGGACAGTGGCAGGTGGGGAGTTTGACTGGGGTGGTACACCTGCCACACCGTAACGCAGGTGTCCTAAGGCGAGCCTTGCTAAAGTCCATATACACCACATCCAAAGGTCGATCCTCATCAACTTTTCTCGTCACATCCTCAAAGAACTCGATAAGGTTTGTGAGGCATGACTGCCCCTAACAAAGCCGTGTTGACTGTATTTAATCAAGCCATGTTCTTCCAGATGGTCATAAATCCTATCCCTCAGAATCCTTTCTAACACCTTGCAGACGACAGACGTGAGACTTACTGGTCTGTAATTGCCGGGGATTTCCTTATTTCCTTTCTTGAAGAGAGGAATTACATTTGCCTCTCTCCAGTATTCAGGTACGACTCCAGTGGAGAGCGAGGATGCAAAGATCTTCGCAAGTGGAGAAGCAATCGCATTCCTCGTTTCCCAAAGCAGCCGAGGACAAATCTGGTCCGGGCGTGGCGAATTGTCAGTCTTAATGTTTGACCAAAGTTTCAGCAGATCAGCTTCCTCTATCTCTATCCATGCCAGCATGCACACCTGGTCTTCAAACGTTTCATTCACTACAAAGTTCGTTTCTTTCGTAAATACAGAAGAAAAAACTAATTTAGGGCTCCGCTACCACCTCGGACTCCACACACAAGTTTCCTATGCTATCACTGATCGGCCCTACTCTTCCTTTGACCATTCTCTTATTCCTCACGTAAGTGTAAAATACCTTTGTGTTCTCCGTAATCCGTTCTGCCAAGCCTTTCTCGTGCCCCCTCCTGGCTCTTCTCAGACCATTTTTGTGCTCATTCCTCGCCTGCCTGTAATCCTCTAGAGCTGAGCTTGACCCCAGCTTCCTCCAGCTTATGTAAGCTACCTCCTTTCTTTTGACGAGACGCTCCATGGCTCTCGTCATCCAAGGTTCCTTTATCTTACCCCTTCTTGCCAATCTCAGAGGGACATATTTATTCATCACTCGCGACAACTGTTCCTTAAACAGTCTCCACATGTCTATAGTGCCTTTAGCATGAACAATTGATCCCAATCCATACTTCCTTACTCATGTCTAATCACATCATAGTTTCCTCTTCCCCAATGAAATATCCTCCCATTTTGCCTAATCCTCTCATTCTCCATAGCTATGAACAATGTGAGGCAGTTGTGGTCACTATCAGCAAAATTCTCTCCTACCACAAGATCTTATACCTGCCCCGGCTCCTTTCCGAGCACCGGTTCTGGAATGGTCTCTCCCCTCGTCGGCCTGTCAGAAAACAATCCTGAACACACCTTACAAAAACAGCACCATTCAAATATTCTGCTCGAAGGAGGTTTCAATCAATATTGGGAAAGTTAAAGAGACCCATTACAACAACCGTACTACGTCCACACGTTTCCAAAATCTGCCGACCTATGCTTTCTTCCATCTCCCTGCTGCTATTGTGGGGCCTGTAAGAAACTCCTAACGAGGTGACTGCTCCCTTTCTGTTCCTAATTTCCACCCATACTGACTCGGTGGGCAGATCTTCCCCGACAATGGAATCTTCCGTAGCTATGATACCCTCTCTGATTAGTAGTGCTACATCCCCTCCTCTTTTCCACCCTCCTTATTCTTTTTAAATGCTCTAAACCCTGGAACATCCAGCAACCATTCCTGCCCCCGAGAAACCCATGTTTGTGTTATGGCCACAGCATTTCAGCACCAGGTACTGATCCATGCTCTAAGTTCATCACATTTATTCCTGATATTCCTTGCGTTAAAACAAACATACTTTAACTGATTCCTTGGTTCCTTTCCAGTAAAATCCTTCCCACTAGCTGGTCTACCTCTGGCTATTGCCTCATCTGCATCAACCCTCACCTCCGGTATACAGCTCAGGTTCCCACCCCCCTGCCATAGTAGTATAAAACCTCTCGAACTACTCGATCAAACCTTCCACCCAGGACATTGGTCCCCTTCCAGTTCAGATGCAAACCGTCCTTCCTGTAAATGTCCCACCTTCCCCAGCAGGCATCCCAATTATCTACATATCTGAAGCCCTCCCTAATACACCAGCTACGCAGCCACGCGTTAGGCTGCGCCCGCTCCCTGTTCCTCACCATGCTATCTCGTGGCACCGGTTGCAAATTAGAGAACACTACTCTGTTCGTCTTGCTTTGCAGCTTCCATCCTAACACCCTGAAAACACTTTTTATATCGTCAATCCTTTTTCTGGCTCTATCATTAGTGCCAATATGTAACACGATTTCTGGCTGTTCGCTCTCCACTCTTCGAACCTTACACACCCAATCGGAGACATCCCGGAACCTGGCACCAGGGAGGCAACATACCTTCCGGGAATCCCGATCCTGACCACAAAATCTCCTCTCGATTTTCTTAATTATCGAGTCCCCTACAACGAATACTTTTCTATTCTGCCCCCTTCCATTCTTTGCCACAGTGTCAGGCTCAGTGCCAGAGAACTGACGACTATGGTTTTCCTCTGGTAGGTCATCACCCCCAGCAATATCCAAAACGGTATACTTATTGCTGAGGGTAATGTCCACAGGGGATCTCTGCACTGCCTGTCTGTCCCCTTTCCTCCCACTAACTGTAACCCATCTATAATTGTCCTGAGCCTTGGGACTGACCAACTCCCGGTAACTCCTCTCAATTACGCCCTCATCCAGATCCAGCTTCAATTACCTAACAAGGTTATCAAGGAGCGAGAGTTGGGTGCATTTTCCTCAGATGTAGCCAGCAGAGACGTGTTCCATGTCTCCCACCAGCCACATTATAGAATCATCTGAAATCTCACATAAAGGGCTCATCCGAGGAGCACAGTGTAAGGTGGGGTAAACAATGCTTTTCATCCTTGCAACCTTGATGCAGCTGGAAACTTTTGTTTCCAACAAAATACATCATATATTTCTTTTACCGGATACATCTCTGAGTAAAGAATCTGCTAAAATAAGAATTGGCGCGGGGATGTCCATTCAGCCTGTCTAACGTCTACTGACATGTAAGGAAAACATGGTTGAGCAGTGTCGTCGTACCATCAGCAAATCGTAGTCCCAGGATTTGTAAAAAAAATCATCCTTTACAGATGGAAAACTATCAATCAGAGTGTTAAGTATTTTCAAAAGATGACTTACACGATCATTTTCAATAGAGTAGCAATAGCGATTTATCCTTAGTCCCCTTGTAT
>NW_025208355.1:0-4746 GCF_004010195.1 Chiloscyllium plagiosum | reverse complement strand
TGTGTGAGTGAGTGAGTGTGTGTGTGTGTGTGTGTGAGTGAGTATGTGTGTGTATGTGGGTACTGGTGTGTCTTTGTGGGAGTTTGTGTTAACGCGTGAGTGCGTGTATGTATGTGTGGGTGGGTGTGTGTAGATGTAGGTGGGTGTGTGAGGGTGTGTTGTTGCATGTATGTGGATGTGTGTCTATGTATAGTGGTGAAAGTGTGTGTGTGTGGTGTTTGTGATTGTACATATGTATCTCTGTTTCTGCTTGTGTGCTCATATCCAATCCTTCCCCACTTTTGAGCATTCAGAATGGATCAATAAGACACCGAGAAAGAGGAAGAGATCGATTGACAGGCACTGTCCTCAATATTTATTGCCAGTATGACAGATGGCAAGGTAATAAGTCTGTAGGAGTCTTGAGTGCCAAGCTAAGCTGTGTAAAAATGAAATGCTTCGGAGCTGGGACTACCATCTCTCTGATCCCACCATATCCAGGCCATTGCACTTTCACAGATGGAAAATGGAGCGTCTGGGTCATCAGGAGATCCAACATCACCAACTCCTTCGCCCTGCAACAATGGGTGCCCCGGTAGCAGTTGGCTCTGATCTTCAGCTCGTCCCCTCGGCAGGTCTGCTCTCGGCACAGGCCTCTCGACACTTCACACGTGGCTCCAGTCTCTGTGAACGAAACCAGCGAGGCCGAGGATTAACCAGGATTCTTCTCAACCCATTCGCACACCACGTCAGGATTACTGATGGTGAAACCTGAACAGCCGGGAGTGGGAGCCAATACGCTCCTGGGTATCGCGCACGTGAGACTTTTGTCTCTGCAAACAAACACCCATTTTGACTCTGCATCTTTTTTCTAGGTTCGGACAGAGTGCGGATGCGAGGCATTTGGAGTCTTCCAATACGCCCAGAAAATAAACCTCTAACCCTGCTCCACAGAGCGCCTGACAAATCTGTGTCTCTGACTTGCTCTGTTCTAAAGCTCCAACGCGGATATCGAATTCAATGATTGCTATCTATTCACACAGGCAGTGCCTGAACGGTAGGATGTGCCAGTATATGTGGGTGGATGCTAGAGTGTCACAGTGACTTGTGCTGATGCGCAGGAGAAAGAGTTTTTATTTTGTAGTTTTAAAGGCATCAAGGGTGTGGGTTGCAAGTGGGAAATTGACGTGGAGTGAGATGATCACCTTTTTTCATATTGAGGTACGGAATCGGCCGACTCCTGCTCTTAGGTCATATGTTTCTGGTTGTGTGTGTGTGTGTGTGGGTGTGTGTGTGTGTGAGTTTCTCTCTGGCTGTGTGTCTATTTGTTTGTTTCTCTAGTCCACAAAGCCTCAGTGCCAAGCTAGGAAAAGGCACTATCAGAGAGCGGACTGACAGGGACTGGAGGGTACCTGGGGCCAGTGGGGCTGTGTGAAATCATCTGAAGCCAGCAGTGTCGTTTCAATCCGAGAGCCAGACTTTCGATAACCTCCCACCCACATGCCCCCACGCGGTAGCGACTCACCTTGGTCGATGAATTTCCTCTGTGGCAAAAGACCGGCCCTAGACAGAGACAGGGCCAGGAGTTCAAGCAGTAGGAAGAGGAATAGTCCCTTCATCCCGTGGTCAGCTCCTCTGAGCTTGGAGAGGGCAGAGCGAATCTGATACCGTTTACAATCCTACTTCCATGGGAATGGTCTCTAACAGTCCCACGCCAAGTGGCAAGCGAGAGCGGGGGGCTTCCAACCTGGTAATAGAAAGATAGTAGGAACAATCTGGCTGTCAATATCGGCAAAGGCTCCCAACGTCTCTGTCTCTCATTTTGTTTCTGTCTTGTCCTCATACCGTCAATCGTGTTTCTATTTCACTCTCACTATGTCATTCTTATGTCTCTCACTCCCTGTCTTTCTCTCACCTTTTGACTCCATCTTTTATTGCTCACTCTCTCTGGCTGTCACTCTCTTTTTTCTTTCTTACTGTGCCTGTACCTCTGTCTTTCTATCTCACACCTTCTCATCTTTCTCATTCAGTCATTTTAATTTGCTCTGTTTGTATTTTCCTGCCTTTCTGACATTCAACAGTGCTGGCCCTCCAACAGTGCAATGTTCCCTCAAATCTGACCCTCCGATATTTCCACTACCTCAGCATTGACTCGCTGACTATGCCCAATCACTTACTGCTGACATTCCGGCATTGCCCACTCCTTCAGCACTCACCCTCCCACAGTGCAGCGCTCCATCAGCACTGACCGCCTATCAGTACGGGACTTCCTCAGCACTCCATCCGACAGTGCAAATCTCCCTCAGCATTGACCCTCTGACAGTGTGTCACTCCCTCAGATCAGGCAGTCCGACAGTGTGACATTTTCTCAGCGCTGGGACTCGCACAGTGTAGCACTCCCTCAGCTCTGACACGTCAACAGTGCAGCACTTCCACAGTGCTGAACCTCTCACAGTGCGACACTCACTCAGCACTGACCCTATGACAGTGCAGAGCTGCCTCAGCACTGACCCTTCAACATTGCGGAAAGCCCTCAGCAGTTACCGTCTGACTGTGAGCCCTGTAAGCACCGGGCCTCGGACAATGCAGAGTTCCTGCGGCACTGTCCCACCAACCGTGGGACACTTTCTCAGCACTGACCCTCTGACAGTGTCAAACTATTTCAGCGTGGTCCTCCTCCAGTGCGGCGCTCCCTCAGCACTGACCGTCCTGGAGTACCCACTGCCTCAGTGCTGACATTCCAACAGTGTAGCATTTCTTCAGCACTGATCCAGAGACAGTGCCTTATCTCGCAGCACTGACCGTCTACCAGTACGGCACTTCCTCAGCACTCCATCCGACAGTGCAAATCTCCCTCAGCACTGACCCTCTGACAGTGTGGCACTCCTTCAGCTCAGACCTTCCGACAGTGTGACACTTCCTCATCGCTGACACTCGAACGGTGCAGCATTCTCTCAGCTCTGACACTCCATAAGTGCGGCACTTCCTCACTGCCACAGTGCGGCACTCGCTCCACACTGGTCCTATGACAGTGTAGAGCTTTCTCAACACTGACACTTCAACAGTGCGACACGCCCTCAGCACTGACTGCCCGACTGTGAGCCCTGTGAGAACTGGGCCTCCGGCAACGCGGAGTTCCTTCAGCACTGTCCCACTAACCATAGGACACTTTCTCAGCACTGACCCTCTGACAGTGTCAAACTCGTTCAGCGTGGTCCTCCGACAGTGGGGCGCTCCCTCAACACTGACGTCCTAATGTACCCACTACCTCAGGGCTGACATTCCAACAGTGCAGCAATTCTTTAGCACTGATCCTCAGATAGTTGGGCATTCCCTCAGCAGTGACTTTCCAACAGTACCCACTGACACAGCACTGAACCAGAAACCATGTGGCAATTGCTCATTACTGACCCTGCGATGGTTTGACCTTCCCTCAACGCTGTCACTCTGAAAGTGCGGACATCCTCAGCCCACTGATACTGCCCACTCTCTCAGCGCTCCCTAAATCTCACATTGCCGCAGCACTGACACTCCAACTGTGCGGAGGTCTTCGACAGTATGGCACTCCCTCAGCACTGACCCTACAACAATGGGACACTCCCGCCAACAGAGCAGTGCAACCTCAACACTAAATCAATGACATAGCCGTGCTAGCCATTCACTGACTCGCTGACAGTGGCACACGTCTTCAGGACTGATCATCCAATAGTGCGACACACCCTCAGCGCTGGCCCTCTAACATAGCCGAGGTCCCTCAGCCTGACCCTGTGTCAGTGCAGCAAGCCCTCAGCACTCAGCCTTGGAAAACCTTACGTTTTACTCAGCACTGACCTTCCAACAGTGCAGGGCTCTATCAGGATTGATCCTCCCAAGTGCGCGCTCCCACAGCATTGATGCTCGACACTGTTGTGCTCCCTCAGCACTGACCATCCGACCATGCGCAACTCGATCAGCACTGACCCTCTGATAGTGGGAGCTCTCTCAGCACTGACCCTCCGACAGTGCAAAACCCCCTCAGCACTGACCATCCAACAGTGCGACGTTCCCTTGTATCTGAACTTCCAACAGTGTGGCGCTCCCATAACGCTAACGCGACAATGGTGCACCTTCCCTCAGCACTTTCCATCCAACAGTGCGCCGCTATCTCAACAGCGACCATCTAAAAGGTCCCCATTACATCACCACTGCCCCACTGACAGTGGGACACTGCCTCTGCTCTGACTCTCTGACAACGCGGAGCTCCCTGAGCACTGACCCTCCAATAGTGCCCCATTTTCTTGTCACTGACCCTGCGACAATGATACGGAGCTCCATCATTGCTGACCCTCCGGCAGTGTAGCATTTTATCAGCACTGACACTCCATCAGTTAAGATCTCCTTCACCACTGACACGCCAATGGTGTTGCGCTTCCTCAGGACTGATCTTCTGACAGCGCGGCGCTGCCTCAGCACTGACCCACCAACAATGCAGCACTCCCTCTGCATTGATCTTCCGACAGCGCGGCAGATCCTCAGCCCTGACCAAGTAAAGGTGCTGTGCTTCCTCGGCCCTGATCCTCTGACAGCGCGAGGTTCCCCTGAGCGCTGACCAACCAACAGTGCAGCATTTCCTCAGCACTGGTCTTCCAACAGTGCCCACTCCCACAACATTGATCCGGCGACAGAGCAGCGCACCCTCAGCACTGACCAGCTGATAGTGGGACTCTGCCTCAGCACTGACCGTTTGATAGTGGAACTCTGCCTCAGCACTGATCGTCTGGCAATGCA
>NW_025208354.1:0-14457 GCF_004010195.1 Chiloscyllium plagiosum | reverse complement strand
CTAGAACTGCGGGAGTAGGGAACACAGATACCATGTTGTCAAACGTCTTCTGACAGTCCGTTGTCCACTGAACCTTCTTGCCTTTCATTTGTAATTCAGTGAGTGGAGGAGACACACTACTAAAATTTTGTCCGAATTTTTGATACAGTCAACTCAATCCCAGGAATCGTAGTTCTGCTCTTTTTTGTCGATGGTATAGGAAATCGACAATTACATTTATTTTTGCTTCCAGTCGCGCCATTTGCCCATGGCCCAGGAAGCTGACTTGGGCCTTGACAAATTTACTTTTAGCTAGGTTTATCAACAAGCCTGCCTTCCAAAGGCCATCGAACAAAGTCTGACAAACGTTGCCAATCTTTCTTCCATGCGTGAATTAAAATCACCAGGTCCTCCATATTTCTCGAAATCATGACTCCATATTTCTGACACAGTTGGGTAATCCGGAAATAATGCTACTCGTTAGTGTGTGAATGTCGCCAGAACGTTGTTCGTACCAAATGGCATGACTTTAAACTGATAGAGTTCATTCGAAATTGCCTTCGCTCTTTCTCACAAAGGTTCCTGCAAGTATCCTCTGAGTACGTCCAACTTAAATTGCCTATCACACCTTTTCAACGCAGTTGTTCAAACACGGAATCGAACAGAATCAGTCTTTGTAACTGTACCAATTTTGTTACAGGCCACACATAACTGCTTTGGTTTTGTCACCATTACTACAGTTGAACACCAGTTACTGTACTCACTTCAACTATGCCGTTTTGGAAATTGCATGAACGCTCCTTTTGAATCTATGCCAACTTTTGGGGTGAATGTCGTGAAAATGCTCCTTCATCAGAACAGCATCTCTAACATCTATATCAAACATAATTTTAGCGGTCCTCTCACTACATGCCCTAAAGCTAATTCAAATAGAATGAATTTGATCGATCCATCATGTGAGTATCTGATAACAAACAGCACAAACGGAATTCCCTTATCCCATTCATCTGGATACTTCTGACCACTAGACCGGGACATTGTCTTAAATGTCTGATGCCATCTTTCCAGCGCCTTCCAGTTCTGGACGGTACGTGGTAGACTTGTTTATTCCTCATTCGTAAATAATTTCCTTCAATAATTTTGTTGTAAATTTTGAACCTTGATCTGATTAGATCTCCGTGAGTAGACGGTATTTATTGAAAAAAATTGAGTAATTGCTCTGCAATTCTTTTAGCTGTGATATTGTGTAATGGGACAACTCTGTAAATCAAGTTGACGCATTGTTTATTGGTACCAAATACTGATTACCAATTTTTGGCTGAGGTAGGGCTCCTACTCAGTCAGCTAATACTCCTGTAAAAGCTTCCTGAAATGCAGGAATATGTATTAAAAGTGCAGGTGCTATTACCGTCTGTGGTTTTCAAATTACCTGACATGTATGACATGCCTGTCAAAATTCAAATACAACCTTATGCATTTCAGTTAAAAAAAATTGAATTTTAGCTTGAGTTTTCCACAGTACTAAATGAGTCCCTGTTTTAAAAAATTCTCAAGGTCAAGGACCAGGCTCGCAGGATTATTGAAAAAAATTGAGTAATTGCTCTGCAATTCTTTTAGCTGTGATATTGTGTAATGGGACAACTCTGGAAATCAAGTTGACTCATTGTTTATTGGTACCAAATACTGATTACCAATTTTTGGCTGAGGTAGGGCTCCTACTCAGTCAACTAATACTCCTGTAAAAGCTTCCTGAAATGCAGGAATATGTATTAAAAGTGCAGGTGCTATTACCGTCTGTGGTTTTCAAATTACCTGACATGTATGACATACCTGTCAAAATTCAAATACAACCTTATGCATTTCAGTTAAAAACAATTGAATTTTAGCTTGAGTTTTCCACAGTACTAAATGAGTCCCCAGTGGCGTCAGAATGCGAACCCAAAGCCTGAGCTGAATGCAAAAGTTAATTGCAGTGAGACGTTTCGTAAGGTTCCTCATAATAGTTTCATTCAGAAAGTAAGGAGGCATGGTTTACAGGAAATTTGACTAGCAAGTTTTTGAAAATATTTGTAGTTCGGGTTGAAGTTCTGGGTGTAGGTTTGCTCGCTGAGCTGCAAGTTTCGTATTCAGAATGTTTGTCACCATACTACATCATCAGTGAGCCTCAGGTGGAGCGCTTGTTATTTATGCGATTGGCTTTCTTTAGGTTGGGGTTGTCAATTCTTATGGTGATGTCATTTCTTGTGGTGTCATCGTGTGTAAAATGGGAACCAAGTCAATATATTAGTTAACAGAGCTTTGGTTGCAGAGCCATGCTTCCCGGAATTCTCGCACGTGACACTGTTTGGCATCTCCGAAGATGGATATGTTATCCCAGTCGAACAGGGTGCTTCGTCATCGGTATGTAACGATACTAGTGAGAGTGGGCCATATCTTTTTTAAGTTCATGTATCCTGGTGACTAGTTTTCTGCCTGTTTGTCCAATGTCGTGTTTGATACATTGCTTGCAAGGTATTTTATAAATGACATTACTTTTGCTTGGTGTCTGTATAGGGTCTTCCAAATTCATTAGCTGCTGTTTCAGTGCGTTGGTGGGGTCGTGGGCTGCATTGATGCCAAAATGTCTGAGTAGTCTGGCGGTAATTTCCGAGATTTCTTTGGTGTTGTGGAGAGTGGCTCGGATTTCTAGATACATTTCGTTCTGCTTCTTTGCGTTTGTTGCTGTGGGTTCTGCTGACTATGTTCATTTAACCCAATCTTTTAGAAGATAGTGTAAATTTGATTTTACTCTGTTATTCGTAGTGCCTCTATGCTGCAGTGTGCCGTGGCTCGTTGAAGTAATGTTCTAATGCAGCGCTGTTTGTGGGTGTTGGGATGATTCCTTCTGTAGTTCAGTGTTTGTTCCGAATGTGTTGTTTTCATGTTAATGCTGGTTTGAAGTTCACCATTGGCTGTTCGCTCTACTGCAACATCTAAGAATGGCAGCTTGTTCTTGCTTTCCTACTCTAAACTGAATTTTATGCAGTAAGCATATTATTGATGGTCTTGAAGGTTTCCTGTACATTGTTTCGCTTCCTGATGACAAAGGGACCGGATCCAAAATTTGTGTTAGGTGGTTGGCAGAACTGTTTCTTCGAGTTTATGAATTACTGCTTCTGCTAAGAACACTGATACCGGAGATCCGATGGGTATTCCGTTGGTTTGTCTGTCGGTTTTGTTGTTGAAGGTCATAGAGTTATAGAGATGTACAGCAATGAAACAGACCCTTCGGTCCAACTCGTCCATACGGACCAGATATCCCAATCCAATCATGTTTTACCTCACAGCATCTGGCCCAAACCACTCCAAACCCTTCATATTCATATATCCAGCCAGATGCTTTTTAAATTTTGCAAATGTACTAGCCTCCACCACATTCTCTACCAGCTCATTGCTACTAGCCTCCACCACATTCTCTACCAGCTCATTGCATACATATACCACCGTCTGAATGAAAAAGTTGACTCATAGCTCTCTTCTTTACCTTTCCACTCTCACTATGCCCTCTAGTTCTGGACTCCCGGACCCCAGGGAAAATACTTTGTTTATTTATCCTATCCATGCCCCTCATGATTTTATATCCCTCTCTAAAGTCGCCCCTCAGCCTCCGATGTTCCACGGAAAACAGCCGTAGCTTTTTCAACCTCTCCCGAGAGCTCAAATCATCCAATATTGGCAACATCCTTGCAATTCTATTCTGAACCCTTTCAAGTTTCACAACATCTTTCCAGCAGAAAAAAGATCAGAATTGCTCCCAATATTCCAACAATGGGATAACCAATATCCTGTGCAGCTGTATCATGACGTCCCAACTCGTGTATTCAATACGCTGCCCAATAATCGACCATACAACTTCTTTACTATTCTATCTACATGCGACTCCACTTTGAAGGAGCTATGAACTTGCACTCCAAGGTCTCTTTGTTCAGGTACATTCCTCAGGGCCTTACCATAAAGTGAATAAGGCCTGCTAAGATTTGCTTTCCTAAAATGCAGCACCTCACATTTATCTAAATTAAAACTCTATCTGCCACTTCTCAGCCCATTGGCCCATCTGATCAAGATCCCGTTGTAATATGAGGTAATATTCTTTCCTAAACACGACACCACCAATTTTGTTGTCATCTGCAAGCTTATTAAACATACCTCTTAAGCTCACATCCAAATCATTTGCATAAATTATGAAAAGCAGTTGTCCGACCACCGATCCTTGTATATTTCCACTGGTCACAGGCCCCAGTCTGAAAAAGCATCCTCCACCACCACCTTCTATCTTATACCTTAGAGCCAGATTTGTGTCCAACTGGCGAGTTCTCCTGCATTCCATGAGATCTATCCATGCTCAACAATCATCAATGGGAAACCTTGTCGAACGCCTTACTGAAGTCCATATGTATCAAATCTACGGCTCTTCCCTCATCAATCCTCTTTATTACGTCTCAAGTTTGTGAGACAAGATTTCCCACGCATAAAGCTATGTTGACTTTTATGCATTTCAAGACATCCAGCACTTCCTCCTCTGCAAAGTGGACATTTTTAAAGATGTCATTATCTATTTCCCTGCATTCTATTTCTTCCATGTCCTTTTCCACAAGAAAAACTGATGGGAAAAACTCGTTTAGTGTCTCCTCCATCTCCTGCGGCTCAACACAAAGGCCGCCTTGCTCAGCTTTTGCTCGACCCTATTCTTCCCTAGTTACTCTTTTGTCCTTAATGTATTAAAAAAAACGTTGGATTCTCCATAACTTTATTTAGCAAAGCTATCTCATATTCCCATTTTGCTTTCCTTATTTCTCTCTTAAGTATATGCCGACTGTCTTTATATTCTCCTAAAGATTCGCTCGAACTATCCTCTCCACATCTGACTTTTGCTTCCTTCTCTTTCTTAACCAAAACCTCAATTTCTTTAGTCATCAACCGTTCCCTATACTTACCAGCCTTTCCTTTCATCCGAACAGAAATATACTTCCTCCGGACATTCGTTTTCTCATTTCTGAAAGGTTGCCATTTTCCGCGGTGGCACAGTGATATACATTCGAGACGGAGTTATTTTGGGAGTTCTCGGCATTGAATCTGTACTCAGTGAATTCTCGTATTTTCAAGTTATACAAGGGCAAGGAAAACTCCTGCTGATTTCCCCGTATCACCTTCAATTAATGGATAAATCGATACTCTACAACACTTAGAGGAAACATTTTGGATTATAAAGACACAAAATGTGCTCTGGGTGGCTATTTCAATTTCCTTCACCAATGGTGGCACGGTAACATTACGGCTGATCGAGCGAGTATGGTACAAATGAACATATGGTAGATGGCAACTGAACCAACCATGGGAAGAAAAGACGTTATCTTATCTTTACCAATCTGACAGGTGCAGATGCATCTGTCCATGGCAGTATCGGTAAGAGCAGCCTCCCTATAGTCCTTGTGGAGACTGTGCCCTGCCTTCGCTTTGAATATAACCTCTATTGTCCTGTTTGCCACTGTCACCGTACTGTCTGGGAAAGACTAAAGAAAGATCTGGCAATACAAGACTCGGTATCTACGAAGCGCTGCTGGCCAACAACAGCACAACAATTGTACTCCAGCAGAAGCTGTAACCTCATGGTCCATCATATCCCCCAGTCAACCATTACCATTAAGACTGGGTAAGCATCCCTGGATCAATGAAGATTTCAGGCGTGCATATCAGGAGAAGAAAGGGGCACACCTGAAGGTGAGGTGTCAACCTTATGAAACCAACAAATAAGACGACGTGCACGTCAAGCAAAATAAGCAACGAGTGATAGACATAGCCAAACGATCCCACAACTAATGGATAAGGTTAAATCTCTGCGGTCCTGCATATCCAGTGGTAAGAAATTAAACTTCTTACTGGAGAAGGAAGCTCTACCGATATCCCCATCCTCAATAATGGAATAGTTCAGTTCATCAGTGCAAAAGGTAAGGATGAATCTTTCACAGCAAACATTACCCAGAAGTGCAGAGTGGATGATTCATCTCGGGCTCCTCCGGTGGTCGTCATCATTATACAAAATAAAATCTTCTGTCAATTGTATTCATTCCACGTGATTTCAAAAATGTTCGGAGGTACTGGATGTTGCAAAGACTACGGACCCGGGCAAAATTACGGCAATAATACTGAGGGTTTGTGCTCCTGAACGTCCAGCGTACCTCGCCAAGCTGTTCCAGTGCATTATAATACAGGCATCCATTTGTCAATGTGGACTCTCTGCCCTGGACATAAAAGCAGGACAAACCCATTCCGGCCAAAAAACACAACGCTTTTCCTCTGCTTTCGATCTCTTCCAGCACTTTTCTTAGCAAGTTCGAGTATATGCCCTCTGGTCGGGGACTTATCTGTCAACATGCTTTTCAAAGTTTCAAGCTCATCCACCATAAAATCAAACTCTTCAAGCATATCAGCCTGTTTCTCCCTGTCCTCACACGCGACGAGTGCCTCTCAGTAGTGAATACTGAAGCAAAGAATTCATTAAAAATCTCTCCTACTCCTCCAACTCCAGGTCCAAGTTCCATTAGTTATCCCTGATCGGCCCTACAACCACTCTGGCTATCCTTTTGTACCTCACATAAGTTTGGAGCACCTCAGATCTTTCCTTAATCCTATGCATCTATTTTGTTTCATGAAACATTTCCTGAGTCTATTCTTCAGTTCCTTCCTCGATAGCTTTTGACCTTGTAGAGCTTTCTGTTCCTTTCTTGCTGAACCTGAAGCAAGCTTCCTTCTTCCTCTTTACTACATGTTCCATATCTCTTGTCATCAATGGTGTCTTCATCCCACCATCCTTTCCTTCTCTCAGTGGGACAACCAATGTAGCACTCGCAGCAAGTGCTCTATAAACAAATTCCATCTCTGAGTGCACCCGTTCGGGGAGTTGTGATGCTTATCACAGAAATGCTCCCCGACCGATCGATCTGACACATGACCTGGTTCGTTGCCAAGCACCAAATCCGATACTGCCTCCCCTCTAGTCGATCAATCTACACACTATGCCAGGAATGTTTCCTGGACAGACTTGACCAAATTTGTTCATAATGTTTCCTGGACAGACTTGACCAAATTTGTTCATTCCAATCTATTTGCAGTAACAAAGATACAGGTCAGGCAGCATCCAAGGAACTGGAGAATCGACGTTTCGGGCATAAGCCCTTCTTCAGGAATGCCCGAAACGTCGATTCTCCTGTTCCTTGGATGCTGCCTGACCGGCTGCGCTTTTCCAGCAACACATTTTCAGCTCTGATCTCCAGCATCTGCAGTCCTCACTTTCTCCCATAACAAAGATGCAATCAATATTAGAGAAGTTGAAGTCACTCATAACTACAACTATATTACTTCTACGTCATTAAAAATTGTGCCTTGCAATCTGCTCCTCCGTGTCTCTGTTATTATTGGAAGGTTTACAGAAAGCTTCCAATAAAGTGACTGCGACTTTCCTGTTTTTGAATTCCACCCATACTGACTCAATGGACAAAACGTGATCAACAAAGGGGAAGGCTACTTTCTGCAGCTGTGATATTCTCCATGATCAGCAATGCCATTCCACCACCTCATTTACCCCCTCTATGTTCCTTTCGAAAAATCAACCCGGAACATTGAAAAACCATTACCACCAATGAGATCTCAGTCTAAGTAATGGCCACAAAACCGGTGGTTCAAGTAATAATGCGTGCTTTATTTTCATCACATTCGTTCTGACTCTACTCGTGTTACAATAGACACACTACAATCCATCACACTCACTGTAGCATTGCCCTAGCAATTGTCTATACTTCTGCACAGACTCTCCGCACGCTGTTCTGCAGTATCCAGAGTTACCCCATCATCTGATCCGTTGATCCGTTTCACAACCCCGGGAAACGAATTTAAACCCTTCCGAAGAGATCTTGCAAATCTCCTGTCAAGGATATTGTGCCCTTCCAGTTCAGGTGCAACCGCTACTCCTTTTACAAGTGTACACTTCCCCAGATGATCTCACAATGATTCATTATTCCAAAAGTCTCCCTCTCACATCAGCTTTGCAACCACGTGTTCAGCCGCACTTGATTTCTGTTCCTCACCTCCCTAGCCCATAGCACCGATAGCAAACCCGAGTTTAGAACTCTACTCGTCCTACCTTTTCGCTTCCAACCTAACACTCTATATTGACTTTCCTGATCCTCATCAATTTCTTTGAACTAGACTTGGGCGCAATTCTCGCAGGTGAAGTCAGCAGGGACAACAGTGGTGACCCTTAGCTCACATATTATGCAACAAGAGCAAACAACAGCACTCAGCCACGTCTCCTCTGCTCTAAGTTGCGAAAAGAGATTAATAAAATGTTACCTTATCTCAACAAAATTCCTCATTGCATCTTCATTTATTAATTAGGAGAGGGCGACGTGTGGTCGACATCAAACATGCAAGAGTGTGGATTTAACTGCTGCTCGAATATATTAATTCACTTTCCCAGCAGACGCCATGTTCCCTTCCACACCTATTCATCCTTTGCTCCTACAATTCACGAGGTTATTATTTTACATTCAATCTTACTTTCCTGACTCTGCTTGGCTGGTGCATTCCCGATTCATGCTCCTGAAACATTCTGAACTAATCTATTCCCCTTTGCCCGGACATAAACCCTACCCCTCTAAAGGCTTTCTATTCATATATTCATCCAGGTATGTTTCAAATGTTATAATCGGACCAGTTTCATCCAGTTCTTCCGGCAGCTCATTCCATGCACGCACCATCTTTTTGTGTGAAAAATCTTCCCGTCGGTCCCTTTTAAATTTTTCCACTCTCATCCCAAACGTTTGCCCTCCAGGTCTGGACGCCACAACTCAGTGGAAAGACCTTGCCTACTTCTCCTGTGTCTGGGTGGGTGTCCTCAAGGTGCTCTGCTTTCCTCTCACATTCTAAGGAGGTGCAGGTTAGGTCAATTGTCCATGGTAAATTGCCCATAGTTTTCAGGTATGTGCAGATTAGTTGCATTAGTCAGGGATAGTTGCAGGATAATAGGGTTGTGGAATGGGTATGACTGGGTCATGCTTCAGAGGGTCGGTGGGGACTTCTTGGGCTGATGTTTCTTTTCTGTTGGGATTCAATTACTCCATGATCCTATGCCCATCATAAATGTTCAAACCTTTGTAAGTTGACAACTCAACTTCTGTCTCTTCAGGAAAACACATTGCAGCCTATTCAGCCTCTCTCTGCAGCATAAACGCTCTGACCCTTGGAAATGAAAAAGGTCACGTGTTCCCGCATTCTGCACCAGTTGCCATTTCTCAACCCCCACCTCCACACCATTGACTGATCTGCCAATTTCTCTGTCTAACCTTGTATCCCTACGTCGCCTGCACGCTTGGTGAGAGAACATTCATGTCCTTCCAATAACTCAGCAATAAAGCGCAATCCGACATCTACAAGTTATCCTGTATCCTGGGCAGTGCTAACCTTCTGGTTAAACCTCAACCAGTTGTCTCCTAGTCGTTAAATATTTGATATGATCTGCATTCATTTTCCTCACTATTTAATCTGAAGTGGTACCAGTCGTCATCCTGTCCAAATCTCTTTCTCAATGTGTTTGGAATGCGTATACTCATCGTGAATCAACAGTTTTCTCACTTTTGTTTTGCTGCAAGCCATGGTTATGGCAAATGTTATATCGGCCTTTATTGCAGGAGGGCCGGAATTCAGGCGGAGTGATTACTCATTAACGTTTTGCAAGGAAGACCACACCTGGAGAATAATCTGTACTCTCAAATACGAACTCATCACCATAGACTCACAGGAGAAAGTGAGGACTGCAGATGCTGGAGATCAGAGCTGAAAGTGTGTTGCTGGAAAAGCGCAGTAGGTCAGGCAGCATCCAAGGAGCAGGAGAATCGACGTTTCTGGCGTGAGCCCTTCTTCAGGAATCACATTCCTGAAGAAGGGCTCATGCCCGAAACGTCGATTCTCCTGCTCCTTGGATGCTGCCTGACCTGCTGCGCTTTTCCAGCAACACATTTTCACAATAGACTCACAGCCCATCGAGACTGTTCCGTGACTTAATGAGATTATGACCGATTGGAATTCCAAGATTTGAAATTTTGCTCAATTCCAGTGGTAATATAAGGAATGTGATCCATCCCTCATGCTGTCCCCCCGTCAGGTCTCCAAATAGAAAAAAAATACAGAGCTTCTGTACAACTGATCTCGGCTCAGTTCCAGGCTCAGGCTCAGATTGTGCTTCCGCAATTGACTAATTATCTGAGTTGTTCGTAGTACTGAGAACTGTTTTGCAGGAACACTAAATAACATTGCTCACGCCACTGTGAGAGTACTGTTGCACTTATGGCATCTATATGACCGGACCAATGCAATAGTACTGGCAATAGTGTACTTTGTGGCATTACCTCCAGCATGCTGCTTGTCCTGAAGACATTTAGGAATGAAGTGCGATCCGACAGACTGATTTTTTTTCCTTTCAACAGAAGAGATTGGGAGGAGGGTTGACTGAGATGTAAACATTTTGAGAGGAGTAGACATGATAGACAAGAATCCAAGGATCACTTTTGATGCAAGGCTCAATGACTGGTGGCATTGATTTACAGGAAAGGGTGGTGATTGAGTGGTTGTACAGTTTTTCTTGTAGACAGAGCATGTTGGGAATCTGCAACTCTTTGACTCTGCAGATGGTTGTGAGACAAAAAAACTGAAGATGGTATAATCCAAAACAGACAGGCAGGCGGCTGGGAAAACACAGCAAGCCAGGCAATAGGGAAGGATATTCCAGGCAGAAATACACATAAAATTGAAGTGTTTTGACAACACTATATAGAGTGTTCTCGTGGTCGACATCATTAGCTTCCTCAATATTGTGCGGTTTCACAAGGATGATCCCAGGACTTCTGAGGTTAAATTCTAAGGAAAGATTAAACAAACTAAGCCTGTATTCTGCATAATTTAGGTGAGTTTTTTTTTGAAGATTTGTATCTCGGTAATGGTTGAGGTTGTAATTTCGTTCGCCAAGCTGATGCGTATCCCAGCAGACGTTTTGTCACCTCACTAGGCGATATCATTAGTGCACCTCGGGTGAGTGTCGATGGTCTGTCAAGTCTGGTATGTACGTGTCGGTAGACACGACCAGTAATCTCTTTTTTCAGGTATATACACATTGAAGGACACACATTCAACTGTGACAATTTAACCATCGGAGCACAGGCAATACAGTGACATGCAAGAGAGTTCCATGAAGCCTAATACTCAAACCGGAACTCAAACACTCAACGTATTAAAATAGATCACGTAGACAAACCTTTCAGATGCAGATCCCAAAGTACCAGAAAACAGACACATATAAATATCAGGCAGGAAAAAAGCATGATGACGTGACGAAACGTCAGCAGAGAAACACACAAACAAATAAATTAATGATCTCAGAATTTTGAAGGTTTAGGGGTGACATAACGGAAGACTTATCGGTAGTAACAGGGAGAGATACGATCGATAGACTGAAAGTATTTCCTTAGATTGAAACTGAAGTCAACGATGAGCTGTGACAAAATCTTGGAATTCTCTCTTCAGGAACATTATCGGTTTACGTGCAGCATGTGAAGTACTTCTGTTCAAGAAGGTGGTTCGCCACCAACTTCTGAAGGGGAACTAGGGACAAGAAAAACCGATTGGTTTAAGCCAGTGACGTCCACATCAAATTCTAAGAACTAAGGCCATTTGAACAATTAAGGAATTCAGGACAGATGATAGAAAGAACTTCTATACACAAATACTATTTAAGACTCAAACTCCCTTACTCAAATGGCATTCAATTGTTGCATTTAAATTGGTGACAGACTTATTCTTGTTTTGGAAGGACATCGATTATGTGGGCCCAAAGCAAGCATGTAGAGAAAACCCACAGATGAGCTATGTCTTTATAAATTAACTGAGCAGGCTCGAGGGGTTGAATAGCCTCCTCTGTTCAAATGAAGATTTGATTGTGTTCTTCATTCATTCAATCTTTACTAGGGCCAGTATCTATGTTCAGTTTCTGATGTAGATTTCTGCCAAACACATCTAATCTTTGATTCCAGTTGTCCACCTCAGTTATGATTCCACATCTTAATAGATATCAAAGTGGAGAAGTCAGCGCTGTTTTCAAAGGTTAATACAACCAGCATAATCCGTGAGCATATTAAAAGAGGGTCTGTGTTCTCATATTTTTGTTTCCCCTCACAAAAGCAGAGTGGCGATGTGGGAGATGCTGCTGAGAGTTCTGATATTAATGAAAACCGCTACAATTAATACGTTCATCTGTTCGTGTTACCTACAGAGATTTGTACATCTCCCCATTGGTAAACAGCGGAAGGACCGTTTGGAGCATTAGTCACTCCCATCGTTAAGTGTCCGCTGGTGTGCAGGTGTGTGCTTCTGCCATCCGCCCAACTGAACATTTTTTATGTAATGTGGTTAGATATCGTTCGTTGGGAGAATCGGATAAACGGGTTTTGGATGAGAAAGTGGGAACAGAAGATTCAGCCATGGTTATGTTGAAATCTGAAATAGTCTAGAAGATTTAATTGACCGTGTCTTGCCAGAGGTTTCTTTGCTTTTAAATTTCTGGTGAAATGTCAGGTATGGGGCGAGGTGACTGGACTCCACCAACCGTGAAAATATTGTTTCAAACTCAAGTCAGTGAAATGTCTGTCCTCGTTTTCCAATGACTGGCAATGTGAGTAGATTACGTCCATTAGTCAGGGGTAAATGTAGAGTAATTGACTTGGAGAATATGCCTGCGTGGGTTAGGCTTCATGTAGACTTTACGGACTGTAGGGTCTGGTTGCACAGTGTAGGGATTCTATGATGTAAATGATTCCTCACGTCACTCTGAGACACACGCAGAGCTTCCATCAAAAGCCTTCATCTCCGCTTAATTCCCATTCATGAATTTGTCTGGAAACATCTTAACTAAAGTTTCGTGCCCGCGTCTGCCACCTCCACTCGCTGGGTAAACAACTTCCACATATATTTCCCTTTCACAGTTCCCCAGCACCTTGAAATCATGACATCTCTGAATAAGGCCCCCACTCTGAGAAAATGCTTCTTGCTATCCACCCTCTGTATATCACTCGATCAGGTACCGCCTAAAACGTTGTCTTCTTACTGAAACTAATCCTAATATACTCTCCCGTCATTCATAGCTAGCTCCCTATATATCAGACAATATCTTGGCGAACCTCCTCTCTATCCACTCCAAAGCAGCCATATCATTTTAGAAATGAAGCAATCAGAACTGTACGCAGTTTTGCAAATGTAGCCGACCCAAAATCCTATTCAACTGTAACAGGACCTGGTAATGCTTGTGCTGAATATCTCGCCCAGTGAAGGAAACTATGTTGTATGCCTGTTTTGCTACTCTATCAAGCTGTGTCGCCACCTTCATAATAAAATGGACCTGAACACCCATCTCTCCGTTAAAGAATTTCCCACATGTCTTTTGTTTTCTTTTAAAATACAGTTCACTCCAGACCTAGACATTCCACAATATAGCATCTCACATTTATCCAGTGAATTCCATTTGCCATTACTCCTCACGAACCTCTGATGTATCCATGTTCTAATGCAATCTCTGGCAGTCCCCTTCATTATCTACTGTTCCACTAGTTTTAGTTTCATCTGGAAACTTACTAATCAAATACCCTGTACCTTCCTCAAGATCATTTAAAAAAATTATAGACATTATTATTATTGTTTACAATTCAGCACGTGGAAATTCCATCTGAGTTAACAGTTATTGGAAGTCTCCCGAGATGTGATTGTGTCACTGGTGCATTCGCTGTTTCTCTTAATAAGGACCGATCTCCCAATGTGCCCTTTCATAGTTTCAGGGAGAACGCTGTTTCAGATTCTAAGTTGATAGGAACCTGCAGCTTACGACAGGGAATGGATCAGAAGTTGGGATCATCACTTCACAGTGTTCCAACATTGCAAAAAATGTTTTCCTATGAGATTAATTATATTTATGAGAATCATAAATGGATGAATTTGGAATCATGGATCTATTGGTCGGTTCGGATTCTAGAACATTTTTACTATCCTATTCTGGCTATTGTTGGCGTCCCAGGTGAGTGTCTCTAGTCAGCATTTGATTCTAGAAAGCAAGCTCCACTGCAAGAATGTATTTGTCATTTACTGCACTCTACTACTGGAGTTAAAGTTCATGGGAAGTATCTGTGTCAAGACGTGAAATGTAGTTGCATAGATAACCGTGTTACTATTCTTCAAATGTACAGTCTCACACATTCTTAAAACAGGATAGCAAATATACTAAATTCAACACTCTGTACCTCGATACGTGAAACATTGAATTTAAAATGTTCAACGATGCTCAGGATTTTCCAACTGTTTCAAAACAGGGTGTTAAATAATTGAATTTGGGCACTAAGTTTATAACTT
>NW_025208353.1:11796-14456 GCF_004010195.1 Chiloscyllium plagiosum | reverse complement strand
CCCCAGAGACTATAGGACCACTCCCTCACTTTTCAGAGAGTGAAACGACTGATTTTGCTTTACCCTAAAGCTCACTGAGCCTCAAGCAAGGGACCAGGTTAAGAAGGTGAGAACTTCAGGGCGACATTAGCTGAGACGGAGACAGAATGCGTGGTGTTCGTGGTATTCTGAATCAGAAATCAATCGTCCACAAAGTTGAGCTAACTAATTTCCAAACAATATGCATTACTGCGCGGAGGAGGCTGTTGGGAAGCAGGAAGTGCCTTAAGTTAAGAGATGCTGAAATGCTAGTCATGACAGATTTGGCGTGCTTCTTTTGTGGGGTGGAGTGGCAAAGCGGTCTGTGGTGATGAATTTAAGCGCCAGTCTCTATCGAGTTGCTGCTGCCGATATCATAACTCCACTACTGTCAGCACTTGTATACGAAAGGGCTACGCGTGTTCTGACGGTTTTGATTTGAGTATTTGCGACTGTTGATCTCTGGGTCGTGGACATGGGTGCTTTGATTTTCTTACTGGGTCCCAGCTCTCCATTGCACTTCGATTGTGGGCAGCCTCACTCTTTCATTGATGCGTCTGTTTCCGAGGGAAAAGTCTCTTCACTTCACTGCAAGTAGCTGAGACAAGTCGATCAGTGTAGGCGAATGTACGATGCATGATGTCCCTTTCAAAGGTGCAGGTTCCACTCCAACCGTGCAATAAAATGGCCACTTACTGAGGGATACTGTAAGTGACGGTTCCATTCCAAATGTTGCTGAACCGAAATTAACTGAATCAGAAGGTTCTGATGGAAACCTGAGGGAAATCTCCCTGAATGTCTAACAATTCACATGGATAATTATCTTCTTGTGTGTCCATGCAACAAACAGCTTATTCTCGGCAACTGGCATGTGGTGGGGTAGGGCAGGGTTGTGCGTTTTCAGTGCTAGACGAAAGTGATCTGTGGGAATGAGGCAGTCAATCATTCCAAGACCAGTTAGAGCTGATTGGCCGAAGATAACTTTCCGATGTTCTGTTTCAGAAACAAAGATAGAATTTGCCTGAAAATATCAGCAGGTCCGGCAGAATCTAGAAAATGGAAAGCAGATTTAACATTGCAGGGCCAGTGACGCTTCTTTTTTCATATCCATTTCCCTCTGCCTTTCCGCACCCTCCCTGTCAATTGACTATGTCCTGAAGTCCACCTTTATCCTGAACTTCTCTTTTATTATTTATTCTCTGGCCATTTTGACAGTCACAAGATTTGTTTCAGCCATATCCCATCTCAACATTTTTTGCAGCTCTGACGGGAGGTCCTCGAACTGAATAAATAACTCTGTTTCTGGGTTAGTGGTGCTGGAAGAGCACAGCAGTTCAGGCAGCAACCAACGAGCAGCAAAATCGACGTTTCGGGCAAAAGCCCTTCATCAGGAATAAAGGCAGTGAGCCTGAAGCGTGGAGAGATAAGCTCGAGGGGGGTGGGGGTGGGGAGAAAGTAGCATGGAGTACAATCAAGTCTGGACAAGTCATGGGGACAGTGCTGAGCTGGAAGTTTGGAATTAGGATGAGGTGGGGGAAGGGGAAATGTGGTAGCTGTTGAAGTTCAGATTGTTGCCCTGGGGTTGAAGTGTTCCGAGGCGGAAGATGAGGCGTTCTTCCTCCAGGCGTCTGGTGGTGAGGGAGCGGCGGTGAAGGAGGCCCAGGACCTCCATGTCTTCGGCAGAGTGGGAGGGGAGTTGAAATGTTGGGCCACGGGGTGGTGTGGTTGATTTGTGCGGGTGTCCCGGAGATGTTTCCTAAAGCTCTCTGCTAGGAGGCACCCAGTCTCCCCAAGTTAGAGGAGACCACATCGGGAGCAACGGATACAATAAACTTTATTAGTGGATGTGCAGGTAAAACTTTGATGGATGTGGAAGGCTCCGTTAGGGCCTTTGATAAAGGTGAGTGAGGAGGTGTGGGTGCAGGTTTTACAGTTCCTTCGGTGGCAGGGGTAAGTGCCAGGATGGTAGGGTGGGTTGTAGGGGGGCGTGGCCTGACCAGATAGTCACGGAGGGGACGGACTTTACGGAAGGCAGAAAGGGGTGGGGAGGGCAATACATCCCTGTTGGTAGGGTCTTTTTGGAGGTGGCGGAAATGTCGGCGGATGATTTGGTTTATGCGAAGGTTGGTATGGTGGAAGTTGAGCACCAGGGGTGTTCTGTCCTTGTTACGGTTGAGGGGGTGGGGTCTGAGGGCGGAGGTGCGGTATGTGGACGAGATGCGTTGGAGGGCATCGTTAACCACGTGGGAAGGGAAATTGCGGTCTCTAAACAAGGAGGCCATTTGGTGTGTTCTGTGGTGGAACTGATCCTCCTCAGAGCAGATACGGCGGAGGCGGAGGAATTTGGAATAGGGTATGGCATTTTTGCAAGACGCATGGTGGGAAGAGGTGTAATCCAGGTAGTTGTGGGAGTCAGTGGGTTTGTAAAAAATGTCAGTGTCAAGTCGATCGACATTAATGGAGATGGAGAGGTCCAGTAAGGGAAGGGAGGTGTCAGAGATGGTCCAGGTAAACTTAAGGTCGGGTGGAATGTGTTGGTGAAGTTGATGAATTGCTCAACCTCCTCGCGGGAGCACGAGGTGGCGCCAATGCAGTCATCAATGTAGCGGAGGAAGAGGTGGGGAGTGGTGCCAGTGTAATTA
>NW_025208353.1:1820-10473 GCF_004010195.1 Chiloscyllium plagiosum | reverse complement strand
TGCAGAACTTGTGGCTATCCTACTTAAAAGGGAAGGTACGAGCTCCATTTCGCCTCAGTGCTCCAGAGAAAATTTTCGCAGCCGAAATTCGCATCAGATACGGGACATCCCGGGTTCAAAACGAGGCAGAAACATCCTTGTTCCACTTTTACACACGGTAGCCTTTTTGGTTGACGTGAATAGAGCATCCGTGTTTGATATTCTCATCAGCAAAACTGTCTTGGAATTTGCACGCTCATATCTACTGCCGTGGTGCAAAGGAATATAATGAATTCGGATTCATTCCTGTGTGAAACTTTGTTATGTTTTATTCTCCTCGGGGAAAGAGGATTGGAGATGATGAAGGGCTTCAGCCAGAATCGTCGATTCTCCTGCTTCTCCGACCTGCTGTGCTTTTCCAAAATCACTTTCTCTGCTAATTTTCTGTCCTCCCTGTTCCTAAATAAAAGTCAAATTGTACACCTTGAATGGCCGTGCTGTGTAAGGCCAGTTACCGGGTATTGATCACTTCTGCACCAGTTATACCGCATTTGTTTTACATGCGAAGGTGGCCTGGTTCAATGTCAAGGGGAAATCTCATTTGTTGGGGTCACAACGAACATTGGATTCTGATGTATGTTCTCTGTCAACTGTATCCAAATCTAGAGTGGGAAATGCCTGATATGGACGTTGTCTGCCGTTTCTCAACCTTTGTGAAACAAAACCAGAAATCCTGAATCATGATTGGCAGCAATTCACATTTTCGCGATTTTAAGCACAGGGCACATTTACCATTTATTCGGTCAGCAACAGGAATGAAAAGATTTACTTCCACAGATGAACTGCTTGACTCACGCTCTCGTGTGGTCGCTCTGAAATCTAAGCCATGTTGGAACTGAAACTGAGGAAATGCTAGACTTTCTTACGAATGACTACGTATCAATTTTGTTTTGTTCATCTCAGAAACGTCTAAACAGGGAGGAATAGGAAACGGAGGGACATGCAGTTCCGGTGAAACACCTCTTTGATTCAGTCATCAACAAGTGCGTTAAAACGACTCAGGAGAGAGAGAGAGCCAAGAACAATAAAAAAACACGTTTTGTCACCTCGAACAAAGAAACGTATAAATACAAAGCAGGAATCAGCAGCAGTGCTTCTCCCGAAGGCCCACCGAAGATGTTAATAGATTGACGAAACGAATGGAAATGAACAGTCCAAATCAGCGAGCAAGCCTACGTCCAGATAAATATGGGGGTGGGTGAGGCTATAGTGAGTCGTGCAACCCCGAAGGTCCAGGTGGAAATGGGGATGGAGGAAGCCAACAGTGATGTCCTTCTCTGGCGGTACAGAGGTGCGTGAAATGCCGCGACTGGGATCTCCAAACTCACCCGGAACACCTTCTATTGTTGTGGAGCAGGGAGCAAGTTGACATTAGGTTGGGGGTTTGAGCCTCACGTGGACCAACTTGTTTTGACATGGAGCAGCAGGATTTATGGGAATATTAGTCTGGGAGCTCCAACCTCACTTGCTGCCGTTTTTCCTGACATTGAGAAGGAAGCACTGGGACGTCAGGCTGTAGGGTCCAACCTCACCAGCTGCAGTTCTTATTGCCATAGAGCAAGGACCATTTGAACATCATACTTGGAGATTGAAACACACCATAAACAGCTTCTATTGACATTTAGAAGGGAGCATTGGGACATCTGAGGGAAAGGATGCTCAGCAATTTTAATCTGAAGTGAAATAGTTTTTAGCAGGACACATATTTGAGGATTGAGGGAATATGTTTCCCAAGATAAATGTCTCAATTATAAAGAGAAATCCTGCAAAGGTTCAACTCGTGGAGGAGCTCAGTGGTTATTTCTGCAACCTGGAAGCGCCATTGATCGGGTTCAATTCCAGCATTGGACGACTGTCTCTGTGGAGATTGAACATTCTCCACGAATATGTGCGGGCTTTTTTCGGGTTCTCTATTCAACTCTCACAATATAAAAGTGGTCAGTTGCATTGACCATGCAAAATTGCCAATACTGGTAGGTGCATTACTCATATGGGAATGGATCTTGTGGGTTACTCTTTGAACGGTCAGTGTGCAGTTGTTTGGCCAAATGGCCTGTTTCCCGTTTGTAGGGAAGCTAATCTGTGCAGAGAGAAACAGAAGCAATTTGTACACTCTGTGAACTTTCACATAGGCTGACTCTGCACTGAGTTAAATTTACAGAAGCGAGTTTTAGCTTGTTTCATATTATTGATTTTCCTGCGAACTCGCACATGTCGTTAAAGTAATCTAAAGATCCGAAAATCAACAGGAACATCTACTGTCGTGATTACACTCGAATTTACCTCGATTTATTTACGAAATGTAGGGAACTGGAATTGAAATTTATCAGTTTAGCATTAAATGGTCACATTAAATGGTCGCGCATATATAGTGTGAATGTTAGTTTCATGGGGACAGACGTGTTTTCTTTGCGTCTGTTGCTTCAAAAAGCGGGGGCCATTGGCGTGAAGCAGTGACAGTGATTATCTTTGCTGGTTATTCAACTTGTGAACATTAACGTTGTTGTTCATATTCGTGTTAACAGCACTGCTTTGCAGCATGAATGCATGCTTTAATATCTGGCGAGTGGTGCAATGGGTAACGCAGCTGTCTACGGACCAGGAGATTGAAGGTTGAAATCCTCTTTGGCTCGACAGCAAGGCCTGTCGGCTTTAACAACTGATGACGATTTGCTGTGAGGCTAAAATGTGGATTTAATTCCTGATATGCAAGTGCAAGGATCCCTTCCATAAATGCCTTGAGTATACCATGGTCACCACAGGAGTGGAAGCTGAAATAGTTTGTTCTTACTACTTTCTATTTACCAAACCCAGCTGCTCAATTGCTGCGGATCCAGGGACTGGCAAGGACACGAAAGAAATACCCAATCTCAATTTTCAAAATCCTCAGAAACTCCTCGGGAAGCGGATTTAGAGGAGAATAAAGGCTGAAATGACGAACAGATCAGGGACTATCCAGGCATCTTCCCCTTCTGTCAGAATCTGACATATTGACACTGATGTTCTCGGGGTGATTAATTGATCCGAGGCTTTGAAAGGAATCCTGTCACAGATGCCATCACCACACTGTGACGTGCTCAGCTTCATTGGCAAAGAGAACACATTTGTCCTCATGAAGCTTCCTTTCACCCTCTGTCTGTCTAGATAATTTTCACCTCCTCTCTCCTGTTCTTCCTCCACAATTCGAGGGAAACTCAAGCCGAATCCCAGCATCATATATCTCCTTTAATGTCCAGATTTTTAGATTAATTTAATGAACCGAACAAGCTTGGAGGAAATTGAATAGTATGAAAAAAAGATTTTTAAAAGCCCTTCCAGAAAGTTAACCAACTGTTGAGTCAGACATACGAGAAATGTCAGAGAGCGATACAATTAAATCATTTTCTCACTGTACAGATACTCCTCCACTAGCTCAATCTTACCAAAATATTTATTTACAAATGAGAAAATTCTCTGGGGCAGATCCTCCCTCAATCCACAATCATGTGTGCTGACAGGAATTATTTCAATTTTGATTAAAATAGCTCAAGATCTTTTCCCCCAGACCAGTGCTCCCTGCGACATGTCAATTGAAGCGTCTCCAGGTGAGGTTAGACCTCCCAGCCCGATGTCCCAATGCTCCCTTCTCCATGTGAACAGTAGTTGCTCCAGCTGTGGTTGGAGCTTCTAGCCTCAGCGTTTCACGCGCGTCTGTGCTTTTATAGAAGGACTACGTGCTCATGGATTTCATCACAAGACAACAGAGTAGGTACAAGCATTCATTCCACTCCCCATTTCGATTTGATCTTCGCTTCTGCGCCACTCAGTTTCTCTGATTCCAGACCTGGGAACCGGTGTGATGTGAGCGTGCAACAATATTTACTTCCTTGTCTCCTGGTTCTGGTAAAGTAACAATGTGAAACTGCAGTGTTACTGAACACTGCATTTCGACAATACCATGCACTATCGCCTGTACATTTAATCTTTTGGAGGAACTTATCGGATTCAGTCTTCAAAATTCTCAA
Organism: Chiloscyllium plagiosum; assembly: GCF_004010195.1. NCBI lineage: Eukaryota > Metazoa > Chordata > Chondrichthyes > Orectolobiformes > Hemiscylliidae > Chiloscyllium > Chiloscyllium plagiosum. Next base: position 6,430 of record NW_025208353.1, on the reverse strand, counting down.
TGATGGACGCTCCACAGTCTGTGAGGACATCGAAGAAGAAGATTCAACCCAATCTCAATCCAGTATGCGGCAACTTTTCTTGTTATGCATGTGCTGCTTTTCCTCACCTATCTATGCCATTGCATTTTTTGCTTTTTACATCGTGCTATTTCACGAAATCATATCGTGGTTCGTACTCTGCGTTGTGGCCGCAACAAATTCCGCTCATTTCCGAGTCATGGCAATGCACATTTGTTCCATTTTATGCCATATCACCTGTGCGAAACAAACACCGAAAAGAATCATCCAATTTTTAACGGGAAAGTACTTTTCAGTCTGCTCTCTGACATCATTGCGTGTCATATGTCAGGATTCAAATTCACCCAATATCGGAGATTTTTCTCCCTTTCACAATCACTATTCCCCATTTCCGTCACTCCTCCCATGTCACAGATGCATTGCACTGTTTAACACTCACTTTCACGTTGACCCCATTAAGTCTGTGCTGCAGCTCTCACTGTTGCTCGGTGAACGTGCCCCAATATCACCATCAGGTTCTTCGAACACTCAATGCAATCAGATAAGGTGGCTGCATGACCAATCCTCCTGTATGGTTTTGTATTTGCATGGACCAGAGATTATTGGAGCATCAGGTTCACGAAAAAGGCACTGAACAGTATCGAAGGGAAGAGATTTATTGGAAAAGACCAATTTCGGTGGTTTCTACACATTTGTTTCATATCATCATTCGGCTCTCGCGAGGGTATTGTATGCAATTCTGCAATTCACATTATAGAAGCGATATGAAAGTAATAAAAACGGTGCAGAAGTGATTTGTCAATATGTTGTCTGGATTGAAGAAGTGCAGCTATTAAAGAGTTTCGACAGACTGGAGTTGTTTTCTTCAGAGCAGGGAAGATTGAGAGGAAACATGATTGAGAAGTCGAAAATAATGAGGGGTTTGAATTTGGCAGATTGAAGGAAACGTTTCCCTTTGATGGAGGCGTCAATCACAAGGGAACCGTATATTTAAGTTAAGAGGCAAGAATGTTTGAGTGGATGCAAATGAAAACTTCATCAGACAGCGAGTGTTTGGAATCTGGAACTCACTGCCTTCCAGTGTCGAAGTAGCAGAAACCCTAATAACCTTCTGAGATGTTCATGTGTGAATTTGTAATGCTTACAGCATACAAGGCCAAAGGATGGAAAATGGGATGAGGAGAGTCAAGCAGTTATTTTTAACAAGAACACGCACAAAGACCTGGGAGCTTGGGAGCTCTGACCTCCTCTGTCGTGTGTTACTTATTATCTTCACATGTCACGTAGGATTCCAGAGTTCATTTCCTTGCTGGCGCAGCCTGGCCTGATGTGGAGTTTCAAGTTTTGTTTAAAGATTTGTAATTCAAGTGCAGGTTGCGGTTTTGGGGATTTTTGGTGGTTTTGGGCAGTTGGTTTGCAGCCGTTTCCTCCGCATTCTCGGCGACATCTTCAGGGCTGCTGAAAGTCCTGTGAAGCATGGCTGTCCTGTGGCGTTTGGAATTGATTTGAGTTCATTCCCACTGCTTCCGTTTTTCAGTACTGGTAGTTCGTTGCAGGTCCCGGTATGTTGGGTTTAGCTCAACGAGCTTGTTGATGGAGTCCATGGATGGGTGTTTTCCTTCTAGAAATTTTCTGGCCGCCCTCTATTTGGCTTGTCCTATTATTATTGGGTTGCCCCAGTCGAACTTGTTTTTCTCGTTGACTGTGTGTATTGCGACAAGGGAATCTAGCTGTGTTGTTCACTGGCTCCTCCAGAAATTCTTTGCCAACAAAAGATATTCCCGCAATATCCTTGCAGACAAACAACGCTCGGGGAACATGCCATGAACCGACACACTAAGCACTCTACCTTATATATGAAAAAAATCTCAGAACTGACAGCCAGTCTCTTCTGACCATTCAGATTTATGAGAGAGGATAAATCCAAAGCCAGGGTCAGCCAACAACTCACCAGAACAAATGACCACTACCCTGGATGTGCAGTGCACATGTCGACAAACAATGCTCCAAGCAAGGAGTGCAGAATACATTGTAAAGGACCCAGAAGCAGGCAAATCGAGAGCCGCATTCATGAAGAACAACTTGCCCCTAAACGCCAACGCTAGGTGTCCCCAGTAGGTGTACTCAGGGCACTGCGATTCTCTGATTCCGCGCCTGGGAGCTCGGATTATACGACAGTCTGTGGCAGTGGAGAGTTTGTTGTTGGAAAAGGACAGCATGTAAGGCAGGATGCAAGAAGCAGGGGAATCGACGTTTCGGGCATGAACACTTCATCAGGCTTATACCCAAAACCTCGATTCCCCTGCTCCTCGGATACTGCCTGACTAGCTATTCTTTCCAGTACCACACTCACTTCTCTGATCTCCCGCACATAGAGTCCTCACTTTCTTCTCCGTCTGTAGCAGTAGTTAGTTCTTTGTTTGAGGGAACTGCTGATGTCACCAGTGTAAACTTCGATTGCTGACTGAGAAATACAGCCAGGTCCATTGACAAAAAGAGCATTTCTTTTGTTTTTCAGGTTCTATGCCTCGCACGGCTTCTGGCAGTGTACTTATATGGAGTTTCCTGGCGGTTCGGTATGTGCGTTTGTGATCGTACAGTTGTCACTACCCTGAGATGTGGCTGCAGTCATCTGCGTTCGCAACCCAGTGTCGATTGCTGCCGTTTTGCGTTGCTCTTCATGTGTGCATTACTAACATAGTAATCAATCAATTGACATTGTAAGAAGGCAGAAAGACGTGGGAAATGTCGAGGTTTTAGTGACCTTTGTACAACGTTTAGCGGTTACCTTGAAGCAGTAGATAAGAACGTTGAATTCTTTTGGGGAGTGACGAGGAACAGTAAGGGAAATACGTCACATGAGTTTACTCACAGGGACCACAATGCGAAATAAAACGTACTAAAAGTGAGGAAGACAGATAAATGTTGGCAGTAATCATGGATCTCCTGACTTCCACTCCCGAGCTCCCACCATTCCAATTCACGGGTCGATTGTAAACAGATTTTATAGAACCATACACATCAAGGTTGTCCAATAGAACGGCACAGTCTTTTCTTGAACTTAGTTTCATAGTTTCGACTTATAGTTCTTTTTTCAGGAAACCATCTCTTTAATTGCAAGCTTTCGGAAAGGAAGCCATACGGTTGGTCAGAAAAAAAAGACAAAACTTTGTTTGTGTTAGGCACAAGAACTCCCAGATTCCTTTGTCCTACACGTTTTTTCTACTTTCCCTCTATTTTCATATGCTCTGCTTTTTGACTCTTCCAACCTGACACTCCCGACATGAAACTTAATCTGCAAAGTTTTCCCCCCATTCACTCAAACTATATATATATATGCTTTCGCAGATTCCCACGTCCTCATCACAACATGCTCTCCCATTATTGTCTATCGTCAGCAAACTTGGACATATTCACAATGTCACTTTCTGCATGTTATGAACAGAGAGATAAAGAACTGAAGACTTGACTATACCCCGTCTTGGCAGATCTCTGTTATAAATAAGTGCACGTATTTGCTACCCTCAGGATGTGAGAACAGCCTCCTCATCTCTGTCTTAATTGGTTAAAGCCTTCTCCTGATATTTGGGCCACCAGTCCGATACTATCCCGGATAGCAATCAGAGCTGAACAAACGCGAAAAGGCATAAACTCACTGGCGTCTCCCGCGTCAGTTCTGAGTATTTGTAGCATTTTCTCTTTGACCTCTGGTTAAACAAACTGCCCTGATTTGCACATTAGAGTTGACAACGCCACATCTGCTTCAAATTTCCTTGAGTGCCTGTGACGCAGATAGTGCTGAAAGGCGCTATAAAATACTATGACGTCTTCATTTCTCGATCCATTACATTATTTCTAATCTCTCTGCTCATGAAAATGCATCCTTCCCAAGCACTCTGTCTCTCATCAATATGTGTCGTTCAATCCAATTTCCTATCAACGTCCTCCATTCTAATCAATTACAGAGGACCCAAAAGTTTGGAGTCATTGCGCAGACAGAACAACCCGAATAGTGTCCTCACGTTTTCTGTTGGAAGCCCCAATTTCACGAGAAATATTAGGCAGTGTCTCAGGGTTATAGTTGTGGCTGAGTGGTTAAGGCGATGTATTAGATATCCATTTGTGGTTCCCCGCGCAGGTTTTAATCAAACGACTACGTTTCCTTCAATGTTGCTTTTAAAAGGCTTTCGTGGATGAGGTCTCCCTCAAACTACAGAAAGTCCGTCTCAATAACCCCACATTTTGTCAGGTCTGCTCATTTATTGACATGTAGGAAACTTGGGTTATGAAGCAGAAACGGACCTGACTCAAAAACATCGCTCTGTTCCTCCAACCACAGACAATATCAGACCTGTGGGGTTTATTTAGAATTCGCAAAGTTTATTCAACACAAATGCTGTTTTCCATTAACTGTCCTCAATTCCAGTCCTCTGGTGAGGTGCACTGGTCTGAGGCAAAATTTCCTCCTGATCATCAACCCTCCCATCCCCACTGCTCCCTCCAACATCACTGTAAATTTCCCCAGGAAATCTCCCGTTAACCTTATTTGCTTCGAAGAGAACGTTCCCAGAGTCGGGAATTTCTCCACAAAA
>NW_025208353.1:0-1669 GCF_004010195.1 Chiloscyllium plagiosum | reverse complement strand
AAAAGATTCTCACTGTTGACCCTATCTAAACCCCTAATCATCTTATACACCTCTATCAAGTCACCCGTAAACCTTCTTTTCTCCAATGAAAACAACCCCAAGTGCCTCAGCCTTTCCTCATACGATCTTTCTACCATACCAGGCAACATCCTGGTAAACCTCCTCTGCACCCGTTCCAGTGCCTCCACATCCTTCCTATAATATGGCGACCAAATCTGCACACAATACTCCGGATGCGGCTGCACCAGAGTCTTATACAACTGCAACATGACCTCAGTATTCCGGAACTCAATTCCTCTACCAATAAAAGCCAGTACGCCATATGCCTTCTTCACCGCACTATTTACCTGGGTGGCAACTTTCAAAGATTTGTGTACATGGACACCAAGATCCCTCTGCTTATCCACACTACCAAGTATCCGACCGTTAGCCCAGTACCCCATCTTTTTATTACTCTTACCAAAGTGAATCACCTCACACTTAGCTACATTGAACTCCAAGAAGCAAAACAGAAATTCCGGTCTCCAGATTTGTGAATCTTTCGACATTACTCGGGAAGTGGATTCAGAGGAGAATGAAGCGTGAACTGTCCAACTGAGCAGAGACAGGCCCGACACCTTCCCATGCTTTTAGAGGCTGATACGTTGAGTCTGATATTCTTGGGAAAAGAAACAATGTGAAACATTGAAAGGACTCCCGTTCTTGTACGTCAGGAATTCAAACCTCATCTCAGCTCCGGCACAATGAGAAAAAATGGGAACAGAAAACGCACTGAAATTTTCTAAGGGAGTCGTTCCCAGTTATAGTAGAGCTGGTTCCCTGTGACATGGAGGCGCCTGCAGAGAGTGGGATCAGACTGTTCTCTAGTTTCCACAATGAATGTTCCAGACTTTAGAATGGATAAGTAAAACTGATAAACGGCATTTATTATTCTGTAAAGGACATGCAACAGCTTGGATCCATTAACCGCCTGCTTTATGAGATGCTATACGAAGATTGTTCCCCACTCTCAGTGCTTTGGGTCAGCGCGGTCGGCTGTTAATCGAGAGGGTGGTGGGTCGCACCCACTCATGGATGGACTAGTCGCTGTACTTAGTCCATCTGTTTCCTTTGCCACTAGTTTTAAGTTTTTAATCAGGTCAGGGATATATTTCCCAAACGGAAACCTTACCCAGTGAGGAACCATAACAGCGTTTCTGTATTGCTTTTGTGACTAACAAGGGGCTGTGGATGCCGTGAATCAGAAATAAAAACAGAAACTGCTGCAGAAACTCAGCAGGTTTTCAATATCTGTGGGGAAAACAGAGTTCTAACAACTTTCTGAAGAAGCTCTGAATCGTTGTCTCTGTTTCTCTTTCCACAGATGCTGCCAGACGTGTTTAGTTTCTCCTGTGATATCTGCTTTTACTGAGTATCCATTCCAACTATCGGGATTGATCACACAGACCATACATTCCCCAACGTTTAACAGGGTCGAAGCTGTAGTGATTGAAATGAAACAAAGCTAAGAATGATGCACGGTTCGTCAGCTCCACAGGGAGAGAGGACTGGCAAACCAGTTCTTCTGCAGGGCTTCTGCAGTGGCTGCCAAGTGGGTAAGGTGATGGGCTTTAAATCCACTACGTTTTTGTCGTACTGTTTCACATCTTGCTGACTGTAATTGAGAGCC
>NW_025208352.1:9792-14456 GCF_004010195.1 Chiloscyllium plagiosum | reverse complement strand
AGCACCACTCTGATCTAGACTCTGGTTTCCAGCGTCTGCAGTCATTGTTTTTACTTGCAGCTCTATAAAACGGAATGGGACTATTTGGCCCCGCCCTTTTGGCTCTAAACTGTTTTGGCGCTCATTACTTTGGCTATCGATAACCATTGTGTGAAAATGTTCGTTTGTGTCTCTCTTGCTTAGAATGTTTACAGCCATTTCTGGTATGGGCTCTACAAGAAAATAGAAAGAAAATTGTATTACAGCTTTCCAACGTGAAGCCAGAAGGGTTTAAGTATCATCAAGTCGGTAGATGACTATTAACAATTGTTAAGTGAGAAAATGATTACAAAACGAGATTTGAACCTACAGCAGGTCATTACAGCTTTGACTATCAACTCTTGCTAGTTGAGAAAATTACAGCAGGTCATTAGTCATTCTCCCTTCTTTAACCAAGCAAGATTTTTTTAAAATTCTGAATTGGTGCCAAAACAGCTCAGTGCCAAAGTAATAAGCGCCAAAACAGTTTAGAGCCAAAAGGGCTGTGACAAAATGTACCCGACCCCTATAAAACCCTGGTTAGACCGCACTTGGAATATTGTGTCCAGTTCTGGTCACCTCATTATAAGAAGAATGTAGATGCTTTAGAGAGGGTGCAGAGTAGATTTACCAGGATGCTGCCTGGATTGGAGGGCTTGTCGTATGAAGAGAGGTTGAGTGAGCTCGGGCTTCTCACACTGGAGAGAGGAAGGAAGAGATGTGACTTGATAGAGGTGTACAAGGTAACGAGAGGCACAGAGAGAGTAGATAACCAGAGACTTTTCCCCAGGACAGAAATAGCTGTCACGAGAGGTGATTTTAAGAGGTGATTGGAGGAAGGTATAGGGGAGATGTCAGAGGTATGTTCTTTACACGGAAAGTGGTGGTGTGTGGAATGCACTGCCAGCGGTGGTCGTAGAGTCAGAGACATTAAGGACGTTTAAGTGACTGCTGGATAAGCACATGGATGGCAGTAAATTGAGGGGTGTATAGGTTAGGTTGATCTTAGATTAAGATAAATGCTTGGCACAACATTGTGGGCCGATGGGCCCGTACTGTGCTGCACTGTTCTATGTTTTATGTTCTAAAAGGAATTTATGGAATGTCTACGCGATGGCTTGTTGGAGCAGCTTGTGGTGAAGCCCACAAGGGAACAGGCAATTCTGGATTTAGTCTTGCACAATGAGGTTGACTTGATAAGAGAGCTTAAGGTGAAGGAACCGTTACGAAGGCAGTGACTACAACATGTTAGAATTTCCTCTGCAATTTGAGAAGGTGAAGGTGGAATCAGATGCAATGGTATTACAGCTGAATAAAGGCAACCACAGAGGCATGAGGGAGGAGCTGGGCAGAATTGACTGGGAGAGGAGCCCAGCAGAAAAGACAGTGAAAAACAATGGCAGGAGTTTCTGGGAGTAATTCAGGAGACACAGCAGGAAAAGCAGCATGATACAGGGAGGACGGGGCTGACTAGAGAAGTCAGGGACAGTACAAAAGTGAAAGAGAAAGCATATATTGCAGCGAAGGGCAGTGGGAAACCAGAGGATTGGGAAGCTTACAAAGACCAACAGAGGGCAACAAAAAAAGGGAGAAGATTAAATGTGAGGCTGACTGAGCCAGGATTATAAAGGAAGATTGCAAGATTTTCTTGTGATATATAAAGGGCAAAAGAGAGGGGAAAATGGACATTGGGCCACTGTAAAACGACACTGGAGAGATAATAGTGGGGAACAAGGAACTGAATCATTACTTTGTGTCAGTCTTTAGGAGTAATAGCCCAAACGTTTAAGAGTGGAAGGGGGCAGAGATGAGTATGGTGGCCATCACCAAGGAGAAGCTTCAGGAAGAACTGGAAGGTCTCAAAGTGGATAAAGCGCCTGGCCCAGATGGCCTACACCCGAGCGTTGTGAGGGAGCTAGCTGAAGAGATAGTGGGGGCTTTTGTAGCAATCTTTCAGGAATCACAGGAGTCAGGGAGGGATCCCAGAGGACTGGAAAATGGTGAAAGTAAGCCCCCCCTGTTTAAGAAGGGCGTAAGGCAAAAATGGGAAATTACCAGCTGATCAGCCTCATCTCTGCCAGTGTAAGATTTTGGACCCCATTATGAAGGATAAGATTTGGGAATCCTTGGAAGTGTATGGTAAAACAGGACCAAGTCAGCATGGTTTCATTAAGGGGAGGTGATGCCTGACAAAACTGTTAGAATTGTTTGAGGAAGTAACAAGCAGGTTCGACTGAGAAAGGACATGAAGGGAAAGCATAGAATTTAAGAAACCAAATAATGTTAGAAATAAAGCTTTAAATTTCCCAAAGTAAAAAGTATCAACTAAAATATATTAAATAAAGGTTTCAAGCTTCATAGGAAGTTCAGCTCTGTGCAAAAACAAGTTTAAGCAGCTGCAAATGTGACATTAGTTATTCAGGAAGAACCAAACATATTGACAGATCACTTAAAACTGAAAGGATGTACGAGAAGAGACGATAGGGGTTTGGATAAAGAGTTTACTGACCAAGCGTGTGAGGTGGAAAATGATGAGGAATGGGTCTAAGATGTGAAAGACAGTCAGTAATCAGGTTTAGATGAGAACATAAGGTTATGGGCATGTGACCAAACTTTAGGGATACAAGCAATTAATGTCATCACCCAAGTTGGGATGAATGGCCACAAGGACAGATTTTCGTTATCGCTACTCTCGATCACAAAATCAGTCATGTGATTAAACAATCACAATCAGCAAAAGACTAACATCAGTTTATCATAAACACAGCAGGAAGGTGGTGTGGAATTCGTGTTCATCAGTAGATGTTTGATTGACATGTTGATTGGGTAAAAACTGTATAAATACTGAAGATTGTGGGTGTTGCTTTGGAGTAGTCTGTGGGAGCACTAGATTACTAAGTGCCAGTACTGCTACTCTGCTGGGGTTTTACAACCTCTACTGAGACTAGGCCTTAATGTCTTGTTACTCTGTAACTGTGATTACTGTATTACAGAGTGACTGTTTAGTAAACCTGTAATGGACTGCTTGTAAGAATTTGATTCCAGGCAATTCAACAATGTCAGGGAAAGAACCAGGAAAAATTGAGTCAACTGCAGTAAGGAGTCTCCCTTACCCATAGAAGCTCTCAGGAGGCTTCTATGAGACTCAGGACAGCCAATGGATATTATCTTTCCGGATTTCTAAAAGGCCTTTGAAGAGGTCCCGCACAAGAGACTACTGAGTAAGATAAGAGCCCACGGTGTCAGAGGCAAGGTGCTAGCATGGATAGAAGCTTGGCTGTCTGGCAGAAAGCAGAGTGGCGATACAAGGGTCCTTCTCAGGATGGCAGTCGGTGACCAGTGTGTTTCGCAAGGCTCAGTGTTGGGACTACAACTTTTCACTTTATACATTAATGAAGGAACCAAGTGCATTCTGGCTAACTTTGCATAAGATACAAAGAAAGATAAAGGGACAGGTAGCATTGTGGAGGCGGGGAGGCTGCAGAAGGAGTTGGACAAGTTAGGAGAGTGGCAAAGAAGTGCCAGATGGAGTACAATGTAGGAAAGTGTGAGGTCATACACTTTGGTAGGAAGAATAGAAGCATGGATTATTTTCTAAATGGGGAGAAAGTTCAGAAGTCTGAAGTGCCAACAGACTTGGGAATCCTGGTCCAGGAGTGTCTCAAGGTAAACTTGCAGGTTGAGTCAGTAATTCAGAAGGCAAATACAATAATGACATTTATGTTGAGAGGACTTGAATTTAAAAACAGGGATGTACTGCTGAGGCTCTATCAGGTTCTGTATTGTGTTCTTTTTGTTTCATTGTCTAATTTTGTGAATACATTTTTGTCTGTTTCAAAATCTAGTAGCCAACCTCGCTAATTTACTCCGGGTAATTTTTACTGTACACTTACTGAAACAAATTTGCAAAGTTACGGTCTGGGGCTGCCTGTTTAGGAATGTTTTGAGTGGTCTGACCTAGTCAATAATCTTCTCACTGATTTACCCTTTCACAGCCCTGTCCTGCCGACCTCTGCCAAATCCCGTCTCCGTTTTTATAAAATTTACCTTCCTTCAGTTGAGAAAAACTGATACCATGGGTTATCTCTGTCCACCTCCATACTGCCATGTGTCTATCTATGCCCTTAGTTCATCTGCCTTGCTTGTAATATTCCTTGCGTTGAAGTCTAAGCCCTACCAATTTCCTTGGCTGGACTGTGGCCATACTGTGGCTTGAAGAGATGTATTTTGTCCTGGGTTTTTTTTTTAATTAAAGAGAGGTTTTAAGACCGAGATGTTGAGCTATCTAATTGAATGCAATGAACAGTTTGTGAGGCCCTGGGTTCATTTTACCAAGTCGCAATAACTGAAGCAGCCTGAATGGTTGGGTTCAAGTTGCAGAACCAGGATTGTACGTTTTAATTTATCAGTCGCGGTTATTGCCAGCGTTTTGAAACTTGGTGTGGAAGCTACAGCATATCTTTCCCTGCTCCTTCTCTCCCTCTCTCTCTGTTTGATTTTTCTTTTGATGGTTTTCGCTTCCTGGCTGGAGAGTTGCAGTAAGACAAGCCATTTAACACTCCTTTTCTCACTCTCTTTTTCACTCTCTTTTTCACTCTCTTTTTCTCTCCCTCTTTCTCTCTCTCTCTTTCTCTCTCTCTCTTTCT
>NW_025208352.1:0-7426 GCF_004010195.1 Chiloscyllium plagiosum | reverse complement strand
TTGTCCATTTACCCTATCCATGCCCCTCATGATTTTATAAACCTTTATAAGGTCACCCCTCAGCCTCCGATGCTCCAGGGAAAACAGCCCCAGCCTATTCAGCCTCTCCCTGTAGCTCAAATCCTCCAACTCTGGCAACATCCTTGTAAATCTTCTCTGAACCTTTTGAAGTTTCACAACATCTTTCCGATAGGAAGGAGACCGGAACTGCACGCAATAGTCCAACAGTGGCCTAACCAATGTCCTGTACAGCCACAACATGACCTCCCAACTCCTGTACTCAGTGCACTGGCCAATAAAGGTAACCCCATGATGTAATAGCTCAGAGCAGGAAGTCTGTCCCTGGAAGAAGGCAGGGACACACAGATGGGAATGTGTCCTGTGTCCCCCCCCATCTCTCTGAACCCCCCATTTTCACTGACTCCCCACCTCCCTGAATGAGAGGGCTGATACGATAGGGAGAGGGAATTAAAACCCTCCGGATCAATGACTCCTGGGGCTCCTGGTCTAGAGGTTGGGACATTACCACCAGAGTGCTGCACTGGGGCCAGATTCCCATTGTGAGCAGGCTGAGCTGTTCCATGATGTGGATTCAGGATGAAATGTTAGTCTCAGCACTGGCCTCATGGGAACCAGGAAATTCTCTTCCTTCCAAATGGTGTCTCAGAATCGATGACATTGAGCCACAACAGAGTTCCTCCAACAACATCAGCATCCCACAGTGCTGAACCGGACTGTCTGCCTGAACGGTGTGTGGGAATGACCGCTTTCTGTGACACCGAGAATGGGCTTATTGACTGAGCAGGTACACTGACAGCAGGGAGGTAAGGACCCAGCCTTTACACTGGCTCTGTGTTGATGGTGGGAAGCACTCTCACTGCTTGTTACTGTGTATTTTAGGGACATAGTGAAAGGACACTCTCAGCTCGAAAACCCTTCCTACTGTTGAACAACACAAAAGGCAGGAATGGGGACACACTACAAAGTAATGTTTATATTTGACAGCTTCATCCTGGGACTGGGCCTTCCGAAAAACTTCTCCCACAGACCCTTAGCACTGTAAAGGGAACTTGAAATGCTGATACAAGCAAATAAAATCCCAGCATTATAAAGGGAATGGGATGAAGATTGGATAGGGTGAAAGTCAGAGAGTTACAGGGAAAAGGCACCTTGGATTGGGATTTTTTTTCATTGCTCTGGTAAAGATCTGGCACAGTTGTAAAGGCCGGCCAAATGGTGACTTGCTTTGAAGGCATCTATGTTTCCAACTGAGTCATCTCCAATTGTTCTTGGCATTTCAGACACTTAACAATTTGTGTCCAAGGATATCTGACCATATTCTTCAATTGCTCTCTGAATTTAGTCTGAGTCAGTGTGTAAATAAATGTATTTGTGCAGCAGCTCAAAAGCTGAAGCATAAATCCAACTTCTGCGAATATACTCGCAGGGCTATTGAAACCATTCAGAATTTCAAAAGGTTTAAACTGATTGGTCAGAAAATATAAAACGTACGTCATCCATAACAAGAGGAAGGTGCCTGAAACAGTTAGTAGTAAAACGATGGATTTTCTCCGGCTCTCCATCTCGGGATCAGCGTGTTTGTTGTTGTTGGGATCTCCCCGAAACCTCCTGCGGACTCTACCAGCCACTAGAATGTGTCTGATGGTCAGAACGTTGAGCAGCAAAATCAGCAAAAGTGGAAGACATGGGGTTAAGATCGAATCCAGCCACTCAAACACCCGCCACCCAAGATCCAAGTAGAAGGCTTGGCGTACGGCACAAAACCATTCCACATTATTATACGTATCGATAGATGTAAAGGTAAAGTACACAGGAATATTTTTGATACAGAACAGAGCGCATACAGCTGATATAACTATAACTGCAGTTTTCCCTGTACAATATCTTAATCTCAGTTTCTGGCAACTAATGGCCACAAAGCGATCCAAGGTGAAAGCGACAGTTAACCAGAGTGAGCTGTCAGTGGATGTATGCAACAGGATAGATTTTATCTGCACACAACAGTTATATCCAGGAAGCAATATGGAAAAAGAAGGTTATTAATCTGAGTAAATATCACATCAAAGATAACCACCATTAGATCCGCTGCTGCCATGGCAATCATGTAATAACTGATGCAATTGGAGAGACCACAGTTCCCTTGAGACAGGATGATAATCGCCACCAGGTTGACTAGTGAGAAAGAGAAACAAAGGCATTTACTGATCAGGCTGGTTGACATGACAGTGTTGCTGCATCAGACATTGAATTACATTGTGTCATCCTCACCCACTGATCAGAACAACAAATGTATACAGGAACAATACTAGGTGATGTTCTTCCTTCTCTACCCCTTCCTTAAATAGCTCTGACAATACCCATTCAACATCTCAAAATGAAAGAAGGGGGGTGTTCTTGAAGGAAATGTGAAACTCGCACAGTTTCTGAAGCTGTTTAGGGAGGGTGAGATGTCAGTGTGTGTACAGGAGATCAGAGAGGTGAACAGATTAAAGTGTAAACCCAACACCATCTGATCAGTAATACACAACAGGAGGCATTGGATAATAGTACAACATGAACAGCCACTGTTTTCATTTCAGAAACAAAGCAGAAAGTTCACACAAGCCAGCAAGGAGATGATGAGCAGCTCATCTGTGCCAGTGAGGGTTTGAGTGGGGTACAGAGATTCACCAAGGCACTGGATGGAACTGCTGACCTGCTCTTCAGAATAGGGCACTGGGATCTTTGCAAAGCTCCTGAGAGGGCAGTCAGTGCTTCAGGTTCACATCTTATCTGAAAGACAGTGCCTCAGGTAGGGCAGCTTTCTGGTGGGAGGGACAGTCAGTGTGAAATGTTGATGGGGGTTCAAACCCATAACCTTTCTGCTCTGAGCATGCAGTGTGCTGTCTGAGCCCCAGCTGACATCCTTCACTGAGAAAGAGGAACTGAAGGTCTCAAAAAACTCAAAACAGGTTCCGAGATGAAACAGCGACCGTACATGATATCAATCTGAAAGAAAGGAGCTTAAATTCTGGCAAGTCACAGCAGCAGAACCCAGCTGAGACGCTCGTGTTTCTGTGGAAAAGCCGATCACACATTTACTAACAAAGTTGTCTTATTTACCAGGAATACCAAGAGCTGCAAGAACTGGGTAGTAAATGTCTTGTATCTGTAAAGTGATCGCCCGGCTCATTTTCCGTCAGGAATGATGTCAGCCTCTGCCACAGGCACTGATTCTGACAGATATACTGATCCAAACGCTCCAGAAATCTCCTCCTTATCCCTGAAGAAGTCTCCCACAGACCCCCACATCCCTTCTCCCAGTGGGAGTATTATTCTGGTTGCTCTAACAAACACAGTCAGTCGGGTGTGTCAAACGCTCATTAGTTCCCTGGTAGGATGCTCATGGGACCTTCCTTTCTAATTGTTGCTGTCGGTGTATTGAGCATCTCTTTATGTTTAACAATGCTGGAGAAACAATGCTGTGGTCTTTGCAGAAAACAGAGATTCTTGCCGAGCTGCAATGTTAACCACCCTGCTGTGGGACCAGAGTCACATCCAAAACCAGATCTTAAAATACAAGAATGCAGATGGATTTTCCCATTGCTGTGAAGATGTCCGTTTATTAAGAAGGCTAATATTTCACCATCTCATCTCATTGTTAATGATGAGGCAAATTTTGATTTGCTGATCTGGTTGGGTGTGTTGTTCCTGAACGTCCTGTTCAGGATGTTGACTGTGCAGTACACGTTCTGGCTGTGGTCACTGCCTGGTTTGGTGAAAATGGTAGTTGCCAATTCATCAGCCAAACTCTGAGTGTAGCCCATGTTTTACTGCCTGCACATGCAACCCACTCTCGAGCGCAAGCAAAGCAGTTTAGCTGGTCAAAGCTGAAACTTTATTGCTGGAACAGCACAGCAGGTCAGGCAGCATCTAGGGAACAGAAGATTCGACGTTTCGGGCACATGCCCTTCTTCCTGAAGAAGGGCATGTGCCCGAAACGTCGAATCTTCTGTTCCCTCGATGCTGCCTGACCTGCTGTGCTGTTCCAGCAATAAAGTTTCAGCTTTGATCTCCAGCGTCTGCAGACCTCACTTTCTCCTCCAGTTTAGCTGGTCAGGATGAAAAGGCTGTTCCTGGGCAGGATGCCATGTGCACATGTTCAACACAATGTTACCTTCTGCACATGATCAGTTTTCATTGGCTGTGCCGAATTTTCAGATGTCCATTGGTTGTGAAATGCAAGTCTTACTTTGTCATTTCTCACCCTAACCTGACAACAGAGTTTCAGTTCTTCTTTGTCTGGATTCCAGTGTGCCTCTGTCTTGTTGTAATAAACAGATTGGAACTTTGTGCCAGTGTGAGATGGATTGAAGGGAATTTCATCTGATCATTAACATGATAGTGCAGGCAGGCAGTGCAGGAGTCTCCTGTAGCTCTCCCCTCTGTCACAGGGAGACTGGTTTGGAGAGTAGCCTCTCAGATAAGTGGAACAGAAGCAGCTCAGCCTGTGACATCCATGACTGGCTGAGCTGTAGACCAGTGTCAGGCCAAATCCAACTGAGCGGTAGTGTTTGGAAACTCACTAGTTCGGGGCACAGTCAGGCATGTCTATCGCTGCATTCAAGATTCAGGATGGTGTGTTGCCTCCCTGGTGCCTGGGTTATGGATGTCTCTGAGCGGCTGCCTGAATTTCTGAAAGAGGAGGGTGAATAGCCAGAGGCAATTGTATACATTGATTGGTACCAATGATATAGACAGCAAAGGGGATGAGATCCTGAAAAGTGATTATGGGGAGTTAGGCAGAAGGTTAAAATACAGGACCTCAAGAGTAGTAATTTCTGGACAACGCCTTGTACAAGGATGTTTTCAGGGTTGGAGAGTTTAAGCTACAGGGAGAAGCTGAATAGGCGAGAGCTGTTTTCCCTGGAGCGTCGGAGGCTGAGGGGTGACCTTTATAGAGGTTTACAAAATCAGGAGGGGCGTGGATAGGATAATCAGACAAGGTCTTTTCCTTGGGGTGGGAGAGTCCCGAACTAGAGGGCATAGGTTTAGGGTGAGAGGGGAAAGATATAAAAGAGACCTAAGGTGGCTGGTACAATTACAATATTTAAGAGGCATTTGGATGGGTATATGAATAGGAAGGGTTTGGAGGGATATGGGCCGGCTGCTGGCAGGTGGGACTAGATTGGGTTGGGATATCTGGTCGGCATGGACGGGTTGGACCGAAGGGTCTGTTTCTGTGTTGTACATCTCTATAATTCTGGTTTGGTTGGGTTTGAACAGTCTGGCTGTTCACTGAAAAGCAGTCAGTTCAGTTTGAGGCTGCTGGTTCAGGAAACAATGACATGGAAGAAGGTGTTCCATGCTGAGCCCCTCTGCCATCTCCATCTCTCTCTCTCTCTCCCCATAAGACCCTGAGTTTGATTTTACCTTTTGTACCAAGGGGTGGTTATGGGGATTGTTGTATGTAGTTGGAACAGCATCATTAAATAGGGATAATCTGCTGGATTTTTAGATGAATTCGGCTATTCTATGTTCTGTTTTCTATTGTTTATGTCTCATTCGGTAATCTTGCGAATAAATTTTGTTAGTTTAAAACGAAGTGGTTGGGCCAGCTACATCCCTCCTGGAATATCTACCTCATGCCTTCTTAAAACAAGGAGCAAAGTTAGGGAGGGGGCTCCCTTATTCAAATGTTTTGAGGGGGGCTCTGTCCTGGTCCATCACAAGAGCTATTCCGGAAGTTTTAAATGAGTCTGGCTGGGGCTGGGATCCAGCGCAGTATGGAGATGAAACAGAAGGTTGGAGACAGTGCGGAAGTTAATGAGAGCAAGTTAAATAATTCAAGGCAGTGATGGTAATCTCAGTATGAGACAGGGCAGGAAAGGGCACAGCAGGAAGCAAGGCAAGTCTGGGCTAAATTGCAATTATTTCAATACAAGAGGCCTGACAGGGAAGGTACACGATGGGAACATGGGTCTGAGATATGGTAGCTTTTCCAGAAACATGGCTGAGGGAGGTACAGGACTGACTGTTCAATGTTCTTGGGGACAGATGCTGCAGGAAGGATCAAAGGGGAGGCAAGAGAGGAGGACGAGCTGTGTTTTTGATTAGGGATCACCTCATGACAGTATTGAGAGAAGACATTCTTGAGAGTTCATTCTCTGAGTCTGTTTGGGTCGAACTGAGAAATAAAAAGGAGGAGATGACTTTCAGAGCATTCTGCCCAGGAACCCGACAATAGGCAGCAGGAGATGGAGGAGCAAATATGTAAGGAGATTGCAAGAATAATCTGGTTGTAATAGCAGGGGATTTTAACTTTCCTGACATCAACTGGGACTGCCATTGTGTAAGGGTTTGGATGGACAGAAATTTGTTTTGTGTGTTAGGGAAGAATCTCTCATGCAGTATGTAGATGGCCTGGTGAGAGAAGTGGCAAAACCTCACCTCCTTTTGGCAAATAAGGCAGGGCAAGGAATGTGAGTATTCGTGGGCCCACTCACCATATTTCCATGAGTTTTAAAATACCTACAGAAAAGGACAGGTCTGGTCCACAGGTTGAATTGCTAAAACTGGGGCAAGGACAATTTTGATGGTATTAGATTGGAATCTTCAGAAGTTGTTTTCTCTCAGTACTGTTGGAATGTGCCCCCGAATCAAAAACACAGCTCACCCTCCTCTCTTCTCTCCCCTTCTATCCTTCCTACAGCATCTGTCCCCAAGAACATTGAACAGTCAGTCCTGTACCCATCTCAGTTATGTTTGTCGGGAAAGGGAGACTTTGGAAAGGGAGTTCCTGAGGGTTCAGGGCCAGCATATTCCTGTCTGAGTGAAAGGTAAGGCTCGCAGGTGTAGGGAACCCTCGGGTTATTGAAGTCCTGGTTTTGAGAAAAGAGGCAAATGAGACGTATGGGCAGCTGGGATCCCGTGAATTCCTTGAGGAGTACAGAGGGAGTCAGAATACACTTCAGACAGGGATCAGGAAGGCGAAAGGGATATGAGATGGCTTGGCAGATGAGGTAAAGGAGAATCCAAAGAGATTCTCCAAGGACAGGAAGTGTGAAAGAATAACTCAGGACAGAATAGGGCCTGTTAAAGATCAACAAGGTCATCTACTTGCGGAGCACAAGAGATGGGTAAGATCCAAAATGAATATTTCTCATCAGCATTTACCATCAAGAAAGGCATGGATGTGAGAGAACTTGGGGAAATAAATAGTCATGTCTTGGAGGGTGTCCACATTATAGAAGAGGTGGTGTTGGAGGTCTTAGAACGTATTAAGGTAGATAAATCCCTGGGATCTGATGAATTAAATCCCGGGACTTTGTGGGAAGTGAAGGAGGAAATAGCGGGACCCATGGTAGAGATATTTCTATCATCGACAGCTACTGGTCAGGTGTGTGAAGACTGGAGGCTGGACAAT
>NW_025208351.1:0-14456 GCF_004010195.1 Chiloscyllium plagiosum | reverse complement strand
CTCTGTTCGTGACGGAGTTCATGCATCTCTTGCGACAATGGCATAATACATTGAATGAAGCCCCGTACTAATAGGAGAGAGAAACCTTCCAGTGACACAGTTCGGATCCATGGAGACTGACATCAATCACAGTCTCTGAACAAACAGTCCCAGTTAACCCCTTCACTACAGAACTTCCAGCTCACATTAACAACTGGACTAGATTGGATGTCAATATCAATAACTATTGAGTTAATCTCCTATCATTCAGAATGTTGTCCATTTCAAATGCTGTAACTGCTTGCCTCCCTAAAAATCACACATTCAAGTTATTGTTACTGTGCTGATCTCTCCTCCGCTGCGACAAATGCCAATCAAAAGATTGTCAAATCACAGAGTTGCCCTGCATTACAGAAGGAGCTTGAATTTGTCTGGACGTTCCTCTCACTGCCCTCAGAAGGCCACGTTGTAATGTCAACACACAGTGCTGGTCACGATACTTTTAAAAAAAAAATTGTAAGCACCTTATTGCCGTATTACTCGTTGTAAAACTATAATTGACTTTTCTTGACTTCAGACCAAACTCAAACTTGGCAGTAAAAACCATGGATTCATGTGTCAGGGACAGAGTGGATATACCATTAACTAGGAGACAGAACGAAATGCGAACAGTGGCTGTGGAGATATTGCCCCAGTCATCTTCTCTCTTTCTGCCAGACAGAACGTAACGCAATGTGAACCAAACAGGATAAGTTTAAAAGGAGATAAGAGTATGTTATGCTTAAACTTTAATCACTGGATATACAGATCGATAAAGTTGAGAATATATGCATAGGATATTCGGAATTAAAACACAGACACAGAGAACACAATGCGCAGGGCCATGTGAGAATTCAGAACAACAGTCAAGAAATAACTCATTCCGAGCTGGTGCAGAGATGATGGTCTCAGTAACTGCCGACTTTGTTGTAATTTTCAGATGGAATCCTAAATTGTAACAGTGAGATATTCGGCCCATCGAAGCTACACTGACCTCTGAAGAGCACTGCACCCAGAATCACCTGTATCTCCATTGGCTATCCTGCCTCCTCCCCTATCCCTGTACCTCCAAAACCAATTCAAGTAGCTGCAGATGAGCAATTTAACACGGTCAATTCCCTTAAACTTTACATGTTTGGACTGTGCGAGGAATCAGGAGCAGCTAAAGGAAGCACTTACAAACTAGGGAAGAATGTGAAAGCTCAATACAGGTACTGGACTAAGGATACAATTATACCAAGGCCCATAATGCTATAAGACAGCAGCGCTAACCCTTGAGCCACCGTGCCATGCTCCCAACTGCGTTACTGTGACAAGGAACATAGATATCTGTAATGCAAACAGAAAATGGTTGCGAAATGCATCAGATGAGTCAGGATCGAAGAGTAAAACAGAATTGGCATATTGTGTCTGATGTGACTCTGTTCTGAAAATCTCATATTGGTCTCAAAACGTAACTTCTGTTTCTCGCTGCTCAGATGCTAACAGATGTGCTATAGTTTTCCTGCGCTTTCAACTGTCTTTTTTCTTTTGGACTAGATATATATCTGACCTGAAAGGAGATGTTGAAGCTGCCATTTCAGTTGACTGTCAAGCATTTGGTTAAGAATTTGAATGTAAAATTTCAAAAAAAAATTGTATTTGACAAATTTCTCAAATCGATAACGTCATGAACTTTCATAATTCGCCATGAAAATGTTGAAATCAGTGGCCATAATGTCGCATAATCAACCCTCTGAAGGTAATCGATTGAATTAAAAACCCCAATCCGCATTACCTCAATGTCATGTCGTTTCCTGATGTCACTGGGATCGCACTCATCTAGCAAGTTCTCAAACTTTATGAAACATAAAATATCATGGCATATTTATACAAACATATTCATCCATGAGTTTTGAACGCACTAGCATGGGAAGATTGTAGTTGAAAAACTGAATCATTCTGCAGAAGGTGACAGAGAGCTGTCTGAATGAATCTCTTCTCTCCAAGTGATGCACATACACACACAGCTGTTTTTAGGGAAATTTCAAGATGTTTTTAACAACTGATAGTGAATTAACAACAAATTAGTCCCGAGATAGAATGACATGTAACTTGGAAGATAACTTGCTATAGTTGTTTTTTTTCACTATCCCCATTACTAGTGCAAAATATTCTCTAATTCGGATTTGTCATAATTTACTCAGGGTCCTTGATGCCACCTTCCTTCAAGTCCTGCTTCGATGGAAAGGGAGTTTACTCTTATCTCACCTCAAATTACATTGGAAGATGCATTGAAAGAATAAAGAGCAAACGATGAGAATACTGTTTTATTTAATAATGTCCTCAAAATTTTCAAAATTAAATTGGGCACGGACTTTTAATTCTGTCTGAAGATTTCTCTCCTGTTGGTAATAAGACTCTTTGGTTAAGTGTTGTGAAAGAGGGGCGGAAAGAAGTTCCACTTTGTATCAATGTTGACCAAAATCTTCAGTTCACGGTGCAGCAGTAGTTGGAAACATATTATTGTCTGTAGCTGTTGGAAACTGATCCTTCCAAACTCATCATTCACTGATGACCTGCAGTAGCACAGACATCAGCAACTTTCAGCAGCTAGTTGAGTGCAAAACGCGAAAGTGATAGTCAGGGAAATTGGGAGTAATACGGGAAGTGGAATGACATACAGTGCAGGAAGTGTTGGAAGCGTCTGTAGCAGCTAAAGGCGCATCATTCACTGATGACCTGCAGTAGCACAGAAATCAGCAACTTTCAGCAACTAGTTGAGAGCAAAAAGCGAAAGTGATAGTCAGGGAAATTGGGAGTAATAGCGGAAGTGGAATGACATACAGTGCAGGAAGTGTTAAGGGAAATGGTCAGTGGAAGCGTCTGTAGCAGCTAAAGGCGCGATGCAAGGAGAGTTAGTGTTAATGGAAAGAGTAGGAAGGCGAAGAGGAAGTGTGGCTGTAAAAACATCAGTGGCAAAGAAAAGCCTGGGTTTGGAAAAGTGAGATTGATGGACAATCAAATAGCACTGTTCATGAAAGCTGGGGTCGTGTTTCCTTTGGAACCTAAGAAAAGATTTCTCCTACTTTTAAAATTAACACTAGATTCTTGTTCACATTATGCATTCACTCTGCATTTCTGTATGTCTGTCTAGTGCACACAACATTTTCTTTTCTCCTAAATGTATTATTTCAACATGACGTCACATTTAAAAATAATATTCAGAACCGTGGTAATTTCTTCCATTAATTTGCTTCGAAATCAACCTAGGGGTGAGAACGAGAAAATTGATCTTCTACAGAGTGTTTAACTGTAGAATTTAATGCAACCTTTATTCTCATCGCTCTTTCGCTCTTCCAAGCAAACTTAACGAAAGAGTCTGTGTCCATCCTGTAGATGAAAAAAGATCTTCAGATCTGACTATTGCAGTGAACGACATAAAGAATAAGCTGCAGGTGCGCATAAAACGGAAATGTTACAATGCACAGTGCCAAAAGCTTGTCTAAAAGTAATGATGTACTAGTCTTATGCACAATACATGAGATTAGATTACTTCCAGTGTGGAAACAGGCCGTTCATCTCAACAAGTGCATAACGACCATCCGAAGAACAACCCACCCAGACCCATTCCCCAACATTTTAAGCCTTCACCTAACACTACGGGCAATTTAGCATGGCCAATTCACCGAACCTGTACATTGTTGGACTGTGGGGGGGAAAACGGAGCACCCGGAGGAAACCCAAGCAGACACGGGGAGAATGTGCAAACTACACACAGACAGTAGCCTGAGATGGTGAATTGAACCCGGGTCTCTGGTGCTGTGAGGCAGCAGTGCTTACCACTGTGTCAACGCAGAGCAGAGTATAAAGGCAAAATTCTGCTCCATGTCCAAAATACTATTTGTGGCTCCCTCACAAAAGACCTCAACGACAACACGCAACAAATTCAGGAAGGGAGAAAAATAAAGGAGAATGGAATTCTGACTTCTTCCTCTGTAACAGCTTGTGTAGAACATGAAGAAAATCAAGTTTTGTTTCTGATATTCATAAATGTTGATAGTTCGAATGTGCGCGAAAGAGGGGGTGTTGTCGGGTTATAAACAATGTCGTGGATGACATAATGCTTAGCCGGGTCATTCACAGTGAGCAGGGCCGTGTTAGGTTACAGGATGTTACAAACAGATTGTTCAGATGGCCAGATCAATGACCCAAAAATAACTTAACGCTGGAATATGTGAATGCTGCAAATTTGGAAGAACAAACAAGATAAAGAGTACTCAACAATGAAGATAAGCTAGATTTGCTTTTTGAACAGAGAAGTTGAAGAATGAACCTGACAGAGATCGTGAGAGTTATGGATAGAGTGAACAGACAGTAGCTGCTCCATTTAGTAAATGAGTTGAAAACTAGGGGACACCGATTAAAGTGAAAAACAAGACATTGTGAAAGTATTTGTGGAATCTGCTTTCAACAAAGAGGATGGTATGTAGCCAGAATGCATTGCCTGGGAGGGTTGTTGAAGAAGGCAACATTAGAAATCCTGTAAAGTACTGATATCATGAGGGACATAAGGAGAAAGGATGTGTTGGGTACGCTGAATGATAATAAGGTGGACAAATCCCCAGGACTGGATGGGATCAATCCCAGGTTGCTGATGGAGGTGAGAGAGGAAATAGTAGGGGCTGTGACAGAGATCGTTGTCGCCTCTTTAAACACAGGTGAAGTTCCAGAGGACTGGAGCATTATTAATGCTGTTCCCCTGTTCAAGAAGGGTTCTCAGGATATTCCAGGTCACTACAGACCTGTGTGCCTGATGTCAGTGGTGGGAAAGTTGGTGGAGAAGGTACGGAGGGATAGGATCCATTTCTATTTGGTAGATAATGGTCTCAACAGTGAAGGCAACATGGTTATGTGCGGGGGCGTTCGTGCCTTACCAACTTATTAGAATTATTTGAGGAAGTGACCAAGTTCATAGATGAAGGATGTGATGTCTATGTCATATACTTGGAGTTTGGTAAGGAGTTTGATAAGTTTCCCCATGGTCAACTAATGAAGAAAGTGAAGTCACATGGTGCGCACTGTCTTCAACCGAGGTGAATAAAGACCTGGTTGAGCAACAGGAGAAAGAGACTAGTAGTTGAAAGGAGTTTCTCGAAATGGAGAAACGTGACCAGTGGTGTTCCGCATGGATTAGTGCTTGGGCCACTGTTGTTTGTAATATAAATAAATGATCTGGAAGAGGACATTGATGGTCTGATTGGTAATTTTGCAGACGACACGTAGATTGGTGGAGTAGCAGAAACCACAGGGGACTTTAAAAAATTCAGGAAAATATAGATAAACTGGAGACTTCAGCGGAGAAGTGGCTGATGGAGTTCAAATCCGGGCAATTGTGAGGTGCTGCATTTTGGGAGGTCTAGTTCTAGAGCGAACTATATTGTAAATGGAAGAGCTTTGGGAAAACTCGATGAACAGAGAGATCTGGGAGTTCTGGTCCATTGTTTCCCTGAAGGTGGCTGCACAAGCAGATGTAGTGATCAAGAAGTCATATGGTATGCTTGCCTTCTTCCGACGTGGTATTGAGTATAAGAGCTGGCACGCTTTGTTAAAATTGTACAATACATTGATTCGGCCGCATTTAAATACTGTGTACAGTTCTGGTGACCATATTACCAAAATAATGTGGACGACTTGAAGAGGGTGCAGAGAAGGTTTACGAGGATGTTGCCTGGTATAGCTATGAAGAAAGGTTGAGTAGGTTAGGTTATTTTCATTATTAAAAAAGGGATTGTGGGGGGACCTGATTGAGGATAAAAAATCATGAACAAAGACAGGATGGATATGGACAAGCTTTTTCCTAGGGTGAAGGTAACAATAACTAGAGGTTACGCTTTCAAGCTGAGATGTAGAAAGTTTAAGGGGGTTTCAAGCCGTAAGTTATTCACACCGAGTGTGGTGGGCGTTTGGAACGCGTTGCCAGCAGAGATGGCAGAGTCAGGCACGGTAGATTCATTTCAGATGCGCCTGGACAAATGCATGAGTAGGTGGGGAGCAGAGGTATACAGATGCTTAGGAATTGACCGACAGGTTTGGACAGTACAATTGGATCGGCTCAGGCTTGGAGAACCGAAGGGCCTGTCCCTGGGCTGTAAGTTTTCTTTGTTCTTCTTTGTTCTTTGAGATGTGGAAGTGTGACATTTTTGCCATCACAGAAATGTGGCTGAGGGAGAGCAGGACTGGTTACTCAGTTTTCTATTGTACAGGAACCATAGCCAGGACAGAAGAGGGGGTAAAACTGGAGGTGGGTTTGTTTATTAATCATGGAGTGATTTACTGATTTAAGGCGGGATGATATCTTGGAAGAATCTTCAAGCGAGACTTTGTGGTTGGAGTTTAGGATTAAAACGATGACAGACAACTGCTGGTGATATTTTATTACTCACCAGATGAATGCAAATACAGGAGCAGATACAAACACAAATCATTGAGGTGTGGAAAACAGTAATATGATGGTTATACTAAAATAGTTAAAATCCCAACATTTATTGGGGCCGTGATATCCTTTTTTCAGAGTAGCCAGATGGTTTGAAATTTATTGCAGAGGGTTTCTTATATTAAAATGTAGAAGCCTCAACAAGGGATGGTGCAGTACTGAGACCTCAGTGTGGGGAGTGAAGCCAGTCAGTTATTCTAGGCAGAATTTGGAAACCATGATAGGACCAGTAACCATGTCTCATACATTTTCAATTTGTCCAGGAAAAGTCAAAACAAAAGGGCTGTGAAATAAGATGTTTTTGGATTGCGGAGGCAGATTTTATTTTTTTTTAATGACAGGAGCTGGCGGAAGTGCAGTTATATCTGTTTAACATTGCAGCAGAACAGCGTGAGATGGGATCACATGATTTAAATGGAAATGATGTCAGTGCCGGCCTAACATGTTACATCGAAGCTGAAAGTTTGGAAAACCAGCACAAGACCCTAGAATGTCGACAAATTTTCAAAATTGAATAAAAGATATAAATGAAAGCTGAAAGCAGGTATAATGTGAGCAGATCAGTGGAGGTACAAGAAGAGTACAGAAAGTGTGGGGCTGAACTTAAAAAAGTGAGTAGAAAAGCAAAAAGGTGATGTGATAAAACATTAACGGGTAAAATTAGAACAATCCAACGATATTGCATCGGCTTGTGAAGGGGAAGAGGATAACACGTGAACGAATTGGTTGTTTTAAGGACCAAGGAGACAGCTCGTGCACGGAGCTAGAATATATGTTAAACACGCAATTCATATCTGTCTTCACTTTGGAGAAGCCGTGACTGAATTAAGGGAGAATGACAGTGCGAGCCTCAAACAGACTGATGCAAAAGCTGAGGATGAATTGGACGTTTATGCGTGATAAAGAGTGGGCAAATCCACAAATCTGGATGAGCTGTATCTTCGGATGATGTGGGAGATGAGCGAGGAGATTACAGGTTCTTGAATTTTTTTCCTTTTCGTTTCGCCTCTGGTCACTGAGGGGGTTTCATAGGACAGGATACATCTAATGCAGGTTCAATTTTCAGAGTGTGAGAAATACGCCATCAGAATAAAGACTATCAATTTTGTCGTTAGTGGTCGGGAAACAATTGAGAAAATTCTGAAGGCTGTTCAGTTTGAATCCCAAAGAAACAATCATGGCTGACGAAGGTACTCAGGAAAAGTACCACAGAAAAAGAACGAGCCTATAAAGTGGTCGAGAGCACTGGGAAATCAGAAGATTGTGAAGCCTTCAAAAGCAAAGAGAGGATAACAAAGACCGAAATAAGGAAGTAGAGGATCAAATATGAAGGTAGGCTAGCCTGTAATATTAGAAATTAAATGTAAAAATTCTTTCAATACATAAGAAACAAACGAGAGTGAAAAGTTGAGATTGGCCTCTCCAAATTGATACAGGAAGGCTAGTGATGGGAGAAAAGGGAATAGCTGAATAACTTTATAAATACTTTGTGTCAGTCTTCGCAGTGGAAGACATGAGTAATATCCCAACAATCAAGGAGAGTCAAGGGGCAGTGTTCATTATGGTGGCTATTGCAAAGGAGAAAGTACTTATAAGCTGAAAGGTCTAAAACAAAAATCTGCTGGCCTGGATGGGCTACTTCCGAGAGTTCTGAGCGATTTGGCTGATGAAATAGCGGAGGCGTTGTTTTTAATTTTTCAAAAATCACTGGATTCAGGGAAAGTCCCAGGTGGTTGGCAAATCGCTGTTGTCAACCTCTTGTTCAAGAAAAGATCAAGACTAAAGATGGAAAATTATAGGCCGATTAGACTATTTTCGGTTGGCGATAAAAAATCTAGAATCCATCGTTAAGGATGAGATTTCAAAATTATTGGAAGTGGCGAATTAGAACAAGGCAGCATGGATTTAGTAAGGGGAAGTCGTGCCTGACAAATCTGTTCGAATTCTTTGAAGATATAACAAGTAACTTAGACCAGAGAAACCCAGTGGATGTTACCTAACTCGACTTCCAACACGCCTTTGGTAAGGTGCCTGTCTGGAGGCTGCTGAGTAAGGTGCCCATGGTGTTCGACGTGAGCTACCCATAGGGCGGGCCTCAACTGGGACATTGGGTTGATGTCACATTACAGGTGACCACCATTGCACGATGCACACACACAGATACTCCTACACACACACTGTCACATACACAGGCAATCCTATACACACATAAACACGGACATGCATACACACAGACGCGCACACAAACACCCACACACACCCTTACAGACACACACACTACCACACTCACACATGCACCCCCTCACAGACGTAAGACACTCTGCATCACGACACACACACATACACTTTCTCACACTTACAACTCTCAAACCAGACAGACACACACACACACACAGACAAATACCCACATGCACACATATATTTTGTGGGGTGAATTTGTACTTGCAGGGTTGCAATGTACTTTGCTCAAAAAACTGCATACGTTCATGTAGAACTCTGAGCTCAAATACTGCATGAATTTATGTAAAACTCCGTTATCTCACCTTTTAGATTAGGATCAATCTAAACATCATGGCATAGACAGAGAACACAGGGGGCCAACACCTTCAACGTATTGTCTAGCTATCACCATTGTTAACAAGCTAACCTGAGAATGCAACTTTTATTATAAAAGGTTTTGTGATTTACACATGAAAGAAGTGAAACTATCACTGCATTCTAACAGATAAAAGCTAAACAGATAATCAATTTTTCAAAGCGTGATTTCAGTTACTTCACATTGTAAATTTTTGCTATCAATTCTGTGTTAGGATTGAGCCCTAACACAGGGAGGAGCATCGCTCCGAAAGCTAGTGTGCTTCCAATTAAATCTGTTGGACAATAACCTGGTGCTGTGTGATTTTTAACTTTGTACACCCCAGTCCAACACCGGCATCTCCAAATCCAAACTACAAAGGTATTTAACAGTGCTTATATAGGATTCTCTAAAGGATGACTTGCAGGTTGAGTCCGTGGTTAAGAAAGCAAATGTAATTTTTGAAACTATCACTGCATTCTAACAGATAAAAGCTAAACAGATAATCAATTTTTCAAAGCGTGATTTCAGTTACTTCACATTGTAATTTTTTGCTATCAATTCTGTGTTAGGATTGAGCCCTAAGCAGTGAATTGCGACTGATACTTTATAAAGCTCTGGTTAGGCAGCATTTAAAATATTGTGTCCAGTTTTGGACCCCCTCAGGAAGGAGCGTGGAGCGGAGCGTGTCTAGCGGAGTTTCACACGGATGGTCCCTGGAATGTTAGGTCTGACACATGATGAACGGCTGAAGATCTGGGAGTTGCATTCGTTAGAGGGGAAATTTAATAGAAGCTTATATGATAATGCATGTCTTAGAAAGGGTGGACACTGGAAATTGATTCCGTCAGGTGAGGATACCAGGACTCTTGGACACAGCCTTAGAATTAGAGGGGGGCAATTTAAAATGGAAATTAGGAGATATTTCTTCAGCCAGAGAGTGGTGGGCCTGGAGAATTCATGGCCACAGAGCGCAGCGGAGGCCGGGACTGTAAATATCTTCAAGGTCGAGTTTAATATATTGTTTAATCTCACAAGGACTTAAGGGATACGGGGACAGTGCGAGTAGGTGGCTTTGAAATGCCCATCAGCAATGATTGAATAACGGAGTGGACTCGATTGACCGAATGCCTTTACTTCTTCTCCTATTTCTTATGGACTTATGGAATCCTGGTTAGGCAGCATTTAAAATATTGTGTCCAGTTTTGGACCCCCTCAGGAAGGACATACTGGCACTGGAGCGTGTCTAGCGGAGTTTCACACGGATGGTCCCTGGAATGTTAGGTCTGACACATGATGAACGGCTGAAGATCTGGGAGTTGCATTCGTTAGAGGGGAAATTTAATAGCAGCTTATATGATAATGCATGTCTTAGAAAGGGTGGACACTGGAAATTGATTCCGTCAGTTGAGGATACCAGGACTCTTAGACACAGCCTTAGAATTAGAGGGGGGCAACTTAAAATGGAAATTAGGAGATATTTCTTCAGCCAGAGAGTGGTGGGCCTGGAGAATTCATGGCCACAGAGCGTAGCGGAGGCCGGGACGGTAAATATCTTCAAGGTCGAGTTTAATATACTGTTTAATCTCACAAGGACTTAAGGGATACGGGGACAGTGCGAGTAGGTGGCTTTGAAATGCCCATCAGCAATGATTGAATAACGGAGTGGACTCGATTGGCCGAATGCCTTTACTTCTACTCCTATTTCTTATGGACTTATGGAATCATTAAATATCATCAAGGTTGAGAGAGACAGATTTTTTAAACAACGGTTCTGGGTAAAATTGCAGGGAAGTGGAAAAAGGGATTATCAGAATAAATGCAATGTTATTGAAAGGAAAGTCAGACTCAGTGAGGGGTGGGAATGCTATTGCTCCTATGTCTTTGATATTCTCTTTCCAATAGCCCTGTGTTCACTGGAACATCCACCTCTCTCCATCTGGAGTGAGGCATAGTTTGGAATGCAATCAACGGATTCAAGGAATGCATAAATGCAATACTAATAGCCAGAAAGGACAAGCAGAGGACTGTGATGATGCAGATTGGTATGGAAGACATCAGGCAAACATCCTCCAAGGCCAACCAGTGACATGCAGTGTGCAGAAGAACATCCTGGGCCTGTTGTTGAAGAGTACTGAAGGTCCAAACACTACATCACAACAGTGTCTCCCTCCTTCCCAAACCAAATCTAAATAGACGGGTGGAGGAGTGGAGTTGTGGAGGGATGGAGTGATATGCTTTTGCTAAATTTTTTGGTAACATTGTCAGAAGTAAGCGTTTGGTTCAAGAGATTTCAGATAGCGGCAGCTCAGCCAAAAGTACAGGTTAGCTCACGTAAAGTCCTTTAAACTTCCGCCTTACAGGAGTTCAGACGGCAATTAGAACAGTTGCGTGTTCCTCCTGCTGAATGTAGGAACTCAGGGAGACTGCCACTATCATAGAACATAGAACATAGAACAATACAGCGCAGTACAGGCCCTTCGGCCCTCGATGTTGCGCCGTTCCAAGCCCACTTAACCTACACTAGCCCACTATCCTCCATATGCCTATCCAATGCCCGCTTAAATGCCCATAATGAGGGAGAGTCCACCACTGCTACTGGCAGGGCAGTCCATGAACTCACGACTCGCTGAGTAAAGAACATACCCGTACCATCTGTCCTATACCTACCCCCCCCCCCTTAATTTAAAGCTATGCCCCCTTGTAAGAACTCAATAAGGCTTGTGAGGCATGAACTACCCCTCGCAAAGCCATGCTTACTATCTTTAATAAAACTATCTTTTTCCCAATAGTCATAAATTCCATCCCTCAGGACCCTTTCCTTTACATTGCTTATCGCAGAAGTGCGACTGACTGGTCTGTAATTACCGGGGACTTTCGTATTCGCTTTCTTGGACAGAAAAATAACATCCGCCTTCCCTCGGTCATCTAGTACTACGCCCGTGGAGAGTGAGGATACAAAGATCATCGCCAGAAGTGCAACATTCTCATTATTTGCTTTCCTTAGTACCTTTGGTCCTGTCCTGGGGACTTATCTGCCTTGTTGCTTCCAAAAAAATCCAACATATCGAGTTAATTAACATTAACCTGTTCAAGCCTATTAAACTGGTCCATGGTGGTCTCACTCTGTCGAGTGAATACTGAAGCAAAACAAAAACCTCATTTAACACCTGCCCTAACTTTTCAATCTCCAGGCGCAAGTTCTCTCCACTATCCTTGTTCAACCCTACCCTCTGTCTGGTCATTCTGTTATTCCCCATGTATGCTTAGAACGCCTTTGGGTTTTCCATAACCCTTCCCCCCAAGTTTTTTTCGTTTCCCCTCCCAAATCTCCTCAGTCCATTTCTGAACTTTTCATTTTAGGGTAATTCATTACTGTTTTCCTCTTTTTCAAGTTGCTTTATTTTTAGTTGAATTTTGGCCGTCTCTAAAAATTCTGGTGACGCTTCCAGCAAATGTAATTGCTGGATTATTGCTATAATTAACTCACCTTTCCTCAGGGAAGAGGTCAGCTTCAACTCCAAATTGCCTGCTAATTCCAGCAGCTTGGCCTTAACCACTTTTTGCAAAACCCCCAAAGCCATTTTTTCCACACACAGAAACCTCTTGTTGATGAAAAGAGGCATTTTTATCCCAAAGACCATTTACTGGAATGCTGCAGCAAGCCTGAAACAGAGATGTTTGCCAGGGAACAGAGTGCTGTGTTAAAAAGACAGACAACTAGAAGGTGTTTTGTGGCTCTTGGATACTGAGGAAGAAGAAAGTCAATAGGCACGTGTTATACCTTGGGCAGTTTCGAGGAATGTGCTGGATTGGCGGTGGATCCTGTTTGGAGTGAATGAGGAGTGGATCAGGGTGTCCGAGAGGGAACTATCTCTGCAAAAGGTGGACAAGAGATGGGAGGGGAATGTTTGATGGCGGCATCTTGGAGTTGACAGAAATGACGTCAGATGATCTGTACTCTGTCTGCAAGTAACTCCGAGCTTCTAGTTGCTGCTACTTTAACACCCTACCCTGTTCTCTCGCTAACATCTGACTCAGGCGAACTGCAGACTTCCAGCGGAGATCAGCATAAGCTGGAAGAACACTTCGTTTTGCGCTTGGGAACGCTGCAGTACTCCGGACATAACACTGAGTTCACTAGTTATCTGGCCTGAACTCCCTCATGTCTTATGCCCCTAACTCACACACCAGGTCTTTTCATTACATAACTCGCCATTACACAATACCTATGGTTAGCCACTAACAGTCTCCATTAAGAGCTATTCACTCTCCCAGCCAGATCTTTATCTACTTCTTGATCCAAATGTTCTTCTCGCTGTGTATAATATACCTTCCGCATAGAAAACTACATTTTCATACCATCAGTTCTGAGGAAGTTTCACTGGATTCGAAACGTTAACACTGATTTCTCTTCACAGATGCTGCCAGAGCTGCTGACCTTTTCCAGTATCTTCTGATTGTTGTTTCTGATTTACAGCATCCACAGTTCATTTGGTTCTAATTTACCTGGAGTTTATAGACCCTCCCAGTTAACACTAACGCCATTTCTACACAGTGTCTGCTGTCTCTCCCACTCCCTTCACATTCACTGAGTTCCCCCTCACAGTGACATTGTGCCTGCACAGCGCATGGTCACGTGTTATCCACACCAACTCATGTCCTATTGGTCTGGCGCTGCCGTCAATCAGCCGGGCCCCATTGTGAGGTGAGTGGTGGGATCCTCCCTCTCTCTGCCCTGGGATGAGATTCATCATTCACAATGAAAGGGGCAGTATCACATATGACAGGACTGGCGGCTCTTCAGCATATTGGGGCTATACTCCCTCCCTCTGGAGATGCTGCAAATCTGTCCCAACTCTCCTTCCATTTGTTCATAGCTGTCCAAATCTGTCCTTCAAAAATTAAATTCCAAATCTGTTTGAGAATGACTGCTGAATCTGTGGATGAACTGTGGATGCTGTAAATCAGAAGCAACAATCAGAAGATGCAGAACCGTTCCCGATGTTCAGGCTTTACTGAGCAAATAATCTTCACCTTTCAAACTTGCATGATTTGCCAAGTTTAATAGTTACTAAAAATTGTGAAAACGTTATGATTTCTCTCTCTGACTTTGTAAATTAAGTAGCCTGGAAACAAATGTGCTCCTGGTTGAAATCACTGCTTAAACGTTTCAGCTCCAACGAAATTATCTTATCTTCTGCTACCTCTCAATAAGAGAGATTCATATTTTAATTTATTAGTATAATAGATATGTACAGCACAGAAACAGACCCTTTTGTCCAAACGCCCCTGCCAACTGGGGATACTAAATCAATGGAGCCCCATTTGCCAGCTGTTCGCCCATAACCCTCGAAACCTTTCCTATTCATATACCCAATCATAGTG
>NW_025208350.1:10607-14456 GCF_004010195.1 Chiloscyllium plagiosum | reverse complement strand
CCCATTTCTCCTCTGCACTAACCTGCCATGGTCTCTATTTCTGCCTGAGGATTCTATCTTTCAGATAATAACCCTCCAGAATATTATCTGCCTCCTTTTCAGAGTAGGCATCCACATATATATCTTTTATCATTATGTCTTGCTGTTGCAAGTCCCTGAGCCTTTCAGAACTAAACACTTTTGCCTGATCCTCTGCCTGTTCAGGTTTTTCCTGCAACGTTACATTAAACAGGGTATCCGCTAACTGAACCTCAATTCATTCATTTTCCTCTTTACTTCTCGCTTCGTGCTGTGAATTATGATCATGGAATCTGGTTACCATACAGTCTGGGAAAATACCATGATATTTCTGCTTTAAATCCTCAGTTTCTTCATCTTCCTTGGGCTTCTCAAAAACCAGGGGTGTCACTCCCACCTGCGATACTGCCAAATCATTCCCAAGAACAAACTGAATTTCTGGAACTGACACTCTTTCAGTAACTCCCACTGTAATTTCTCACGTCTTGAGTTGGCACTCCAACCTGATCTTACATAGGGAAATGCTAATTTTTTTGTCCAGCTATCCCACAAATTACCATACTCTTGGGTAACAGATCAGAAAGAGTTTGTGTTTGCTTAGCCCTTACTATCAGTGGCTGGTTAGATCCTGTATCTCTCAAAATTATAACTTCTTGTCCTTCTCCCCCTGTTCTTTCTGAGTAAACTTTACCCATAGAGGCGAGTTCTTTGTAGAGATCAGGTACCAATTCCATACCCAGCCCCTGCCTCGGCTGTGCACTCTCCTGCAGCTCCTTAGCTCTTCTTGGGCTCTCCTTTATTACCTTCACTAGTGCCACTGGCTTAGCTTCTTTTCCCACATCTTTTCCCACAATGCCTTTCTTTAACGACCAGCAATGTGACTTTATATGTCCCACTTTCTGGCAGTGAAAACACCTTTTCCCAGTGCCCTTCTGAAACCACCGGCACTGTAATTTTCTGTGTCCCACTCCATGACAGTGAAAACACCTGAGGCATTCCTGAAGAAGGGCTTATGCCCAAAACGTCGATTCTCCTGTTCCCTGGATGCTGTCTGACCTGCTGCGCTGTTCCAGCAACACATTTTCAGCCTTTCACCTTCTGTCCACCCTCTTGGGCTTCTTTAATATACGGTAAATTCAAACCAATGCTCTCGATTCTTGGTTTTGTAGTGTAGGATTTCCCTGTCTCCCAACTTCTATCCCTCACAGGATAAAATTCTGGCCAGGAGCTTGTCTTATGCACCAACATGTACTCATCTCCTAATTCTGCTGCCCTTTTCACTTTCTGAACTTTCTGTTTCTCCACGTGAATTCTTACCATCTCTGGAAGTGAGTTTTTAAACTCCTCCAGTGGAATAATCTCTCTTAGAGCATCAAATGTCTTATCCATTTTCAAAACAGGCATCCATCGATCAAAATGACTATGTTCAATTCTTTCAAACTCAGCATAAGTCTGACCTGGTTCCTTCTTTGTTTTTCTAAACCACTGTCTATATGCTTCTGGTACCAATTCATAAGTACTTAAAATAACTTGTTTAACCTCTTCATAATCACTTGACACCTCATCTGACAGCGTGACAAATACCTCACCAGCTCTGCCTAGCAATTTAGTCTGAACTAGCATTACCCATAAATCTTCAGACAATTCCATCTGCCTAGCCATTTTTTCAAATGAAATGAAGGAGGCTTCAACATCTCTCTCATCAAAATGTGGCAGAGATTTGAAGTATATATCACTACCTCCTCTTTTAATGTCCATCCTGTTAACTTGACTTTGCTGACTAAGTCACAACTTTTCAAGTTCCAATTCTCTCTTGCTTTCTCTCTCCCTTTCTTCTCTCTCTCTTTGCTCAGTGAAGAACCATCTCTCTCTCTCTCTTCTCTCTCTCTTTCCCTTTCTTTCTCCCTTTGTTTATCTTCTAACTCCATTTTCTTCAATGGTAATTTCAGTTTTTCTACCTCTATTGCACTTATCCATTTCTCTGACACACCTAAATTGAGTAATTCCCTTACAATTTCAGCTTTACATTTGTCCTTGGTTAAACCCAAATCTAAC
The DNA here is from genome assembly GCF_004010195.1 of Chiloscyllium plagiosum. Taxonomy (NCBI): domain Eukaryota; kingdom Metazoa; phylum Chordata; class Chondrichthyes; order Orectolobiformes; family Hemiscylliidae; genus Chiloscyllium; species Chiloscyllium plagiosum. The sequence continues at coordinate 12,383 of NW_025208350.1, read as the reverse complement.
TTGTTTGCTAATTCTATAAATATGACCTTTTTCTTTCCTTATAAACTTTCTTGGCAAATTTGAGAATCATCTTCAAATCCTAGAACTTCTTCAGCAATTTTAAGAGCCATTTCTCTGACTTTTAATTTAATCAACTACAAGTCACTGAATTTAAACAAATTGTCTCACCTATGTTTTATTTAATGATCTGGGACACTAACCTGCAAGTATTTAAATCTGCTGGGAATTTTCGTAACCCCAAATCTATTCAAATCTGTCTAAACCAGTTCAAATCCCAATGACGAGATCCCAAATTGTTACAGCATGATGCAAACCCCACTGCTGATTTGAACCAGCTACATAGAAAAGATTTATCCCGTGCAGTAATTTATGAAATTTCGATAAGTCATGAACTATTTAAAGTAAAAATTAATAACTTTATTTCTTAAAGTATAACAGAGAATAATTAATTAACAACTATTTACAACTCCTTACTCTAACCTATCTTTTACCTTCCCTTCTATAATACTAGCCCGATAAAACCTCAGATTAACAAAAGATTTACAAAACAAAACTTCTTATCTCAAGACCAGACAACTTTCGGTTCTTCTCTGTATTCCGGTCTTCTTTTCTTCTTCTTGGGGATTCTGTTTCCCAGGTTGCTGATTGATAAAGATACCTTTAAGAGAGCTATTTTTTTCAGGCAGTTTTTACATGTTGGTTGCTTGACAGTTCTCCTCTCAACGGTTCAATTTTCCCTGGTCTTTTACTCCCCCAAAGCATTGGATTGTGTCAGTGGCTTTTAAGATTGTCAATATACTAAATTCAAACTTGATTAGAATTTGGCATTTTCGGGGTATAATTTAAACTGATTGGTCAAAGTTGAATTTGTCCTGGTGTCATAGCAACTCAGCTATCTGTTCTGAACTAAATTATATTTTGTAAATTCTCCAGCACTCAGTGTGTTTGCCAAGTCCTTCACTCTCTTAAAGGTACAGTACACTTCTACACCTTCTTGACAATAATGACTGAATTTATTATGTCAATAGACATAAGTTTGGGTGGCTTGTTGACGAATGGTTAGCACTGCTGCCTCACAGTGTCAGGGACCCAGATATGATTCCACCCTTGGACGACTGTCTGTGCGGAGTTTGCACATTCTCCCCATGTCTGCATGGCTTGTCTACCTGGACTTCAAGAAGGCCTTTGACAAGGTGCCACAGAGGAGGCTGTTGAGTAAGATATGGGCCAATGATGTTAGAGGCTACCATGGATAGAAGATTAGCTGTCTGGCAGAAAGAAGAGAGTGCAGATAAAAGGGTCCTTCTCAAGATGGCAGCTGGTGACAAGTGATATTTTTCAACGCTTAGTGTTGGGACCACAACTTTTCATTCTATACATTAATGATGTAGATTAAGGAACTGAGGTCATTTTGGCTAAGTTTCAAGATGATACAAAGATAGGCAGAGGGACAGGTAGCATTAAGGAGGCGGGGAGGCTGCAGAAGGATTTGGACAGGTTAGGAGAATGGTCAAAGAAGTGGCAGATGGAGTACAATGTGGGAAAGTGTGAGGTCATGCACTTTGGTAGGAAGAATAGAGGCATGGACTATTTTCTAAATGGGGAGAAAATTCAGAAATCTGAAATGCAAAGAGATTTGGGAGTTCTAATCTAAGATTGTCTCAAGGCAAACTTGCAGGTTGAGCCAGTAGTCAGGAAGGCAAATGCAATGATGAAATTCAAAAAGTTATTTTGAGAGGACTTGAATATAAAAGCAGGGATGTACTTCTGAGGCTC
>NW_025208350.1:0-1583 GCF_004010195.1 Chiloscyllium plagiosum | reverse complement strand
CAAACTCTCATGTGGGACCCTTGTCAAAGACTTTGCTGAAATCCATGCAAACTGCATCGATTGCCCTACCCTCATACACAGAGCTGGTAACCTCCTCGATAAAACTCCACCAGATTTGTTAGGCATGACCCCCCCTCTGACCAAGCTGTGCTGACTATTCTTGATAAAACCTTGCCTCTCTAAATGGAGATGAATTCTCTCCTTCCGAATTTTCCCCAATAATTTCTCTAACGTGTTCCACATCTAATGCGACCACTGATCTTGTAAAATGGAGACACGTCGGCTGCAGAGGTGCAGTACCCTGGCACCTTCCCTCTAGCTGGAGAAAAATTAAAAATTTGGGTCAAAGTCCCTATGACTTCCTGCCAACTTTCCCACGTCTCAGAATTTGTCCACTTTTAAGCTGCCCCAAACCTACAATATCTTCTCACATCATATATAAATCTGCTGGAGACAGACTGAGAGTGAGGTGGTCGGGCAAAATGTGTTCTCTGAACCTTAGTTTCCGATGTCAAATTGTTCAGATGAGCACATTGCAAAGCACATTAGCCTCAGAAAATGATAGACTTTATAATACAACTAGGTAAAAACAATGACTGCAGATGCTGGAAAACAGATTCTGGATTAGTGGTGCTGGAAGAGCACAGCAATTCAGGCAGCATCCGAGGACAGGCAAAATCGACGTTTCGGGCAAAAGCCCTTCATCAGGAATAAAGGCAGGACCACCTCACTCTCAGTCTGTCTCCAGCAGATTTATATATGATGTGAGCAGATCTTGTAGGTTTGGGGCAGCTTAAAAGTGGACAAATTCTGAGACGTGGGAAAGTTGGCAGGAAGTCATAGGGACTTTATAATACAACTCTCAAGTTAAAAGTCACATAACAACAGGTTCTAGTCGAACTGGTTTATTTGGAAGTACAAGCTTTTGGAGTGCTGTTCCTTCGTCAGGTAGCTAGTGGGGCATGATCATAAGACACAGACTTTAGAGCACAAGATCATAGTGTCATAAAACTGATGCGATATATTGAACGAACCCAGATTGCTGTTAAGTCTTAAATCTTTAAGAATGGGTTGCAGGTTTCGGTTCATTAATATGGAAATCCCAGAACGTATTTCAAGTCACATTCCCAAGCTAACTAAAAGTTTTATAAAAGAAAGGTGACATCTCAGCTCAGAGAATGTATTAAAAGTGTGAGCTTAGAGTCTGTATGTCATCAAATTTTGAGTCAGACTGGTTCTATTTCCAATTGCAGCACTTCAAAAGAATTAACACGACGAGAGTATTGAATGAATGGCAGGAAGGAGACCAGCAAGTTCAGAGAAACGTCGGGAACTTGGGGTGTTTATCCACAGATCCATGTAGGTGCCAGGACAGGCTAATAGGGCTGTTACGAAGGCAAGTGGAATGCTTGCCGTTATCAGTTGATGCATGAATTTTAAGAGCAGGGAACTCATGTTGGAGCTGCACAGGTCTTTAGTTACACCACAGCTGGAGTGCTATGTGCAGTTCTGATTACCACATTACAGGAAGGATGTGATTGCATTAGAGGGAGTGCAGAGTAGATTCGCAAGGGTGGAGCCTG
>NW_025208349.1:9271-14446 GCF_004010195.1 Chiloscyllium plagiosum | reverse complement strand
ATCCAGTTTTCCTGTATTCACTGCGTCCTTAATTTATAAATAAGCCTACCATGGAAACCTGACCAAATGCCTTACTATTACCCATACGCACCACCTCCACAGCTCTACCTTTATCAACGAGTTTTGGCAAGAATTCAGTAAGGGTTGTCAGGCATGTTCTGACCGTTACAAAGCCATGCTGAAAATTTCGAATCAAACTGTTTTTTCTTTCAAATAAGTATAAATCCTGCCTCTCAGAATCCTCTCTAATAATTTTCCCACCAACAATGTAAGACTGACTGGCCATTCATTTGGTACTAAAATGTGAACAATGAAGACGAATAGATCATCGCCAAAGGGACAGCGATCTCTTACCTCTCTTACAGAAGTAACCTTATCTATATCCCCTCTTGCTCAGCAGGCTCATCTATTCTCATGTGCTTCATCATTTCAATCACATGGTCCTTATTAAAATACATTTGTTTGAGCGTATGAGCTTGTTTCAAAACACCATAAGACATAAGAGTGGAAGTCAGGCCATTCGGCCTATAAGTCTACTGCACCATTTAATCATCGCTGATGGACATTTCAATTCCTCTCATCAGCACTCTCCCCTTAGCCCCTAATTCCTTGTGAGACCAAGAAATTATCAATCTCTGACTTGAAGGCATTTTATGTCCACGCCTCCACTGTTCCGTAGCAATGATTTCTGCATGGCAAACCATTCTGTGGCTGAAGAAATGCCTTCTCATTTCCTTTCTAAGTTGACCCTCCCTAATTTAAGGCAGTGGCACGAGTCCAAGACTCCCGCCGAACTGAAACAACTTCCCAGAGTCCATCCTTTCTCAGCCGTGCATTATCGTGTACGTTTCTATTTCATCACCCCTCAACCTTCCAAACTCTCATGAATACAATCCCAGGATCCTCAGCCTTTCATCGTATGTTAGGCCTGCCACTCCATGCATCATTCATTTGAATCTCCACTGGACACGTTGCAATGCCAGTGTGTCCTTCCTGAGAAATGGGGTACAACATTGCTCACAGTATTCTAAGTCAGGCCTAACTCGAGCTTTATAAGTTCTCAGAAGCACATCACTGCTTTTATATTCCAACCTTCTTGAGGTAAATGACAACATTACAATCGTTTTCTTAATCACGGACTCAAACTGCAAGTTATTCTTTAGAGAGGCCTGACTAGCACTCCAAGATCCCTTGACAGTTGGGCTTTATGAATTTTCTCACCGATTAGAAAATAGACAATGCTTTTAATCATTTTATTTTCACAAAGTGTCAGACCTTGCATTTACTCACGTTGAATATAATCAGACATTTCCTGGACCACTCTCCTAATCTGTCTAAATCTTTCTGCAGCCTTCCCACCTCCTCGGTACTACTTGCCTATCAATCTAACTTCAAATAATCGGCACACTTCGCCAGAATGCCCCGAGTCCCTTCATCCAGATCGATACCACATAATGTGAAACGCTCCGGCCCCAACACAGAATCCTGTGGGACCCCACTTTTCACCGACTGCCATTCCAAAATAGATCATTTATCCCAACTGTCTATCTTCTGCCAGACAGCCAATCCTCCATCTATGCCAATAGCTCAATTTGACCTCTAAGGCTCTCACCGTACTTAACAGCAGCTCATGAGGCACCTCAAATAAAGGCCGTTTGGAAGTCTAGATAGATAACATCTTCTAGGTTTCCTTGGTCTGACTGACTTATTACCTCTTCATAGAATTCAAACAGATTTGTCAGGCACAGATTTACCTTACTAAGTTCATGATGACTTGCTTGTCCTTATCCGACACTGCACTTCCATGAAATCTCACCCTCAACGATGGATTCTACTATTTTCCCAACTACCGATGTTAGCTTAATCTGCCTGTAATTTTCCATCTTTTGTCTTGATCATTTCTGGAACAAGGTCGTTACAACAGCGATTTTCCATTCAACTGGACGTCCCCCAACTCCAGTGACCTTTGAAAGATCACAACCTATGCCTCTGACCTTTCCTCAGCCGCATCCTTCAGGACTCGGATATTAATGCCATTGGTGCCAGGAGACTTTTCAATTATTTGTCATTTTCGCTTTTATCGCACTTCTTCATTTGTAATGCCCACAATAATCAACTCGGTCCCCTGACTCTCATACTTGTTGGAATATTATTGACTTCTTCCACAAACGCAAAGTACATATTAATTTCTTCAGCTATTTCATTGTCTCACATAACTAGATTTCCAGCAGCAACTTGGAGTGGCCCAATGTCTAGTTTTACCTCTTGTTTGTTTATTATGTATTGAAAGACACTTTTACAATTATTTCTAGTATACTAAGTATGGCTACTTAGTGGCCACACACGCAGATGACAAGCAACATGAGTTCGACTGGGACAACACTACTATTATAGGACAAGACAAACAGAGAATAACCAGGGAAGTCCTAGAGGCATGGCACTCATCCACAGATTCAATCAATAAGCACATCGACCTGGACGCAATACCGACCACTGCAACGGACAGCTGGAACTGACAACCGGAAGCGGCAGATTCAAACCACTATAAATGCCAGAGGAAAGATCACAGAAGCGCTTCACAGGAGGCTCCCAAGCACTGAGGATGTCACCGAGACAGGGGACGAAACGTCTGCAACACATTTTCCCAGCGCGGCGAACAGAACCACAACAACGAGCACCCGAGCTACAAATCTTCTCACGAACTTTGAACTTTCCTTTCTAACATGCACTATATATTTCCCAGTCCCTCTTGCACACCTGATCCTTATCACAGTTCTGAAGTCTGTACTTAATTCCCATTATGCATTTTTTTTGCCGTTGTTGTTCCTCAACTACACCCACGAATACTCAACATCATCTCAACCAAATATTTACATGCTGTCCTCGGAAACGGTAACGTCCCTCTCACTAGTGAGTACTGAAACAATTTGTTCCATCGGGACCGACGCTAACTCCACTTACTCAAGTCACAATCTGCCTAAACCATATCTCATCGGCTGTACCCTCACCTTGTTATCATCGTTTTCCCCACAATATTAAATAACGTTTTGAGGTTTTTCTTAACCCTACCATCCAATGCTTTTCCATGCCGATTTCTACGTCTCCTGTGTCCATTCTACAGTTCCTTCCTGGCTACCTTGTGGACCTCCAGAACCCTGTCTGATCCTTGCTTCATCAAAAATTAAGGAATCATCCTTTTTCCTTTTGACTACAATTTCCACATGTCCTGTCTTCCGAGGTTCATTCACTGTGGTATCGCTTTCTTGCCTCAGTGGAACAAATGTAACCAAAACTCGGAGAATTGTTCCGGAAAAATTAAAAACTGCACAGTCCAGTAGTGTGTTTTTTTGTGGATATTTGTTCCCAATAAATGTTTCAGGTATTGGTATTGATTTTCTCCCTCCCCCAATTAAAGTATTGAACATATCTTCTACTCTTGGCCATGGCTGTCGTCAAGGTCAGGGTGTTGTGATCACTGTCACCGAAATGCTTGACACTGCGAGATTTAAGGGGTAACCTGGATCGTTGCCAAGCACTAAATCAAATATGGCCTCCCATATACATATTGAGTCGCGAATCATTCCTGCATACACTTGACAAAATCTACTTCTTCTAAATTATTTGAACTAAGGAGTTTTCAATATTGAGGAAGTTGAGGTCACCCATGACAACAACCCTATCAGTTCTGTACTTTTCGAATATCAGTCTGCCGATCCGCTCCTCCGTGTCTTTGTTTTTATTGGAGGGTCTATAGAAAATCCCCCATAAGGTGACTGCTCCTTTCCTGCTTCTGAATTTTAACCTTACTGACCCTGCAGAAAAACCATCCTCGTCATCTCCCCTTTTGAATTTGTGGTACACTCCCTGATTACCAATGCTCCCCCGCCCCTCCGCCCCACTCCCACCTCTTGGCTCCACAACTAATCATTTTGCAACAACTAAATCCTGAAACACCCAACAAACATTCCTGCCCCTCTGATGACCAAGTTTTAGTGATGGTCTCAACATCATAACACAAATATAGAACGATGCTCTAATTAATCGACCTCATTCCTGACACTTCTGGCATTAAAATAGGCAAAGCTAAACCAATTACACTGGCTCAACATTTCTCATTGCACTGTACATCATTCCTCACAGTTTTCTGAATTTTGTATCTGCCTGTTTGTCACCCACCCAACCTGGGAAATGTAGTTTCGCTACCCATCATCTTCCAAATTAATTTACCTCCTTCCAAAGACCTCTAGCAAATCCACCTCAGAGGAAATTGTTAACGCTTCGGTTGAGCTGCAACTTTTCTTCATATTCCAAGTTCCACACTCAACAGTATGAATCCCAATGGTTCACATACCTGAAGCTGTCCCTCCTCCAACAGCTCTGCAGACGAATGTTTACCTGCACTCACTCTCTGTTCCTCACTGCACTATTCCGTGGCCCCTGTTCCAGTCCTGAGATCACTATTCTGCTTGCTCTGCCTTTTAGCTTTCAACCTTACTCCATATATCCATTTTATACGTCCTCATCACTTTTCATTGTTATTCCATTGAGAACGATATGCACCACCTCCTGTAGCTGTTCACTCTCTCCCTTCAGACCGTGTACATGCGACTCGAGACATTCATGATACCAAGACACGGGAAGCAGTGCACTATCAGATACGGGCCCTAAAATTGGTCAGGTTACTTGGTGTGATTCTTTGATTGTTTTCCAAATGCTCTCTCAGCAGTCGTGAAATTCTACTTGGCTGGAAAAGAACAATTGTGGTCTGTTTATTCAAGCAGGGCGATAGGGATGAATCAGAGAACTATGAATTGCAAACCATCGATTGGAACATTAGATGCATTTAATCTTCTGGCAAAAGGGACAGAGAGACAGATTTAATTTCCGTTTAAAAAGGCACTGATATCTGATATCTTTGAACATGTTTTCAAAGAAGGTAATCAAATGAGTTCGTGACATCCATTCAGTTGAAAGAATAGATCCGGTTGTTGTGATGACTTGTGCAACCTTTCTTGGAGGACACTTCGGGTGAAGCAAAAATAAAGTTCAATCAGATCGAGGGCATCATTTTAACCTGGGTGCAAAATTGCCTTCGTAGCAGGCAACAGAGAACAATGGGAATTTTTTTTCAATAACTGGAACTTCTTGTCCTGATGTGTACCGCAGAGGTCGATG
>NW_025208349.1:0-1215 GCF_004010195.1 Chiloscyllium plagiosum | reverse complement strand
ATATTCCCGGAAATACATCCAGGGAAGTTATTTGGGTGGAACTGAGAAATAAGACAGGGATGATCACCTTATTGGGATTGTACTATAAACCCCCTAATAGTCAGAGGGAAATTGAGAAACAAACTTGTAAGGAGATCTCAGCTATCTGTAAGAATAATAGGGTAGCTATGGTAGGGGATTTTAACTTTCCAAACATCGACTGGGACTGCCATAGTGTTAAAGGTTTAGATGGAGAGGAATTTCTTAAGTGTGTACAAGACAATTTTCTGATTCAGTATGTGAGTGTACCTACTACATAAGGTGCAAAACTTGACTTACTCTTGGGAAATAAGGCAGGGCAAGTGACTGAGGTGTCAGTGGGGGAGCACTTTGGGGCCAGCGACCATAATTCTATTAGTTTTAAAATGGTGATGGAAAAGGATAGACCAGATCTAAAAGTCGAAGTTTTTGGAGGGAATCCTGAGAGACAGGATGTACGTGTATTTGGAAAGGCAAGGACTGATTAGAGATAGTCAACATGGCTTTGTGCGTGGGAAAACATGTCTCACAAACTTGATTGAGTTTTTTGAAGAAGTAACAAAGAGGATTGATGAGGGCAGTAAGGCGTTTGACAAGGTTTCCCATGGAAGACTGATTAGCAAGGTTAGATCTCATGGAATACAGGGAGAACTAGCCATTTGGATATATAATCTGAGGCTGGTACAATTGCAACATTTAAGAGGCATTTGGATGGGTATATGAATAGGAAGGGTTTGGAGGGATATGGTCCGGGAGCTGGCAGGTGGGACTAGATTGGGTTGGGATATCTGGTTGGCATGGACAGGTTGGACCGAAGGGTCTGTTTCCATGCTGCTAACTAAATGTGCCGAGACATCAATGTGTTCTGTGCTTTGCAGTCTGCTGGTATAACACTAACATTTCTATGACTCTATGACCAAGGTCCCTTTGATCCCTGGTGCTTCCTACAATCTTACCGTTCATCGTGTATTCCCTTGCCTTGTTTATATGGAACTCTCTCTTCCACAAAAAGCAATCAAAGTAACTTTAAAAATCACACAACACCAGGTTATATTCAAATAGGTTTATTTGGAAACACAAGGTTTCCAAGCGCTGCTCCTTCATCAGATGGTTGTGGAGCAGTACCATACAACACAGAATTCATGATTCTGCTCCACAACCACCTGATGAAGAAGCAGTGCTTCAAAAGCTAGTGCC
>NW_025208348.1:8881-14444 GCF_004010195.1 Chiloscyllium plagiosum | reverse complement strand
CTGTTTGTAGTGTAATCAGTCAAGTGCGGTAGCTGTAATGGATTGTCATAGGTGAAGGTGCACGTGATTCCAACCCGACCATGTTCATCCACACTCGTCACTGACCCATGGATGGGCTTAATGGAAATGGTAGACGGATGGACTATCCTGGGGGAAAAGTTACAGATTGTCATTGAAATCTACAGCATCAGATGATAAACCAGTTTTAGCTGCAATATCTATAATTCAATTCTACTGACTGCGCCCCAGTTCACACCGAGACCCATTCACCCATCAGCCCTGTATTCAGTGACCTTCTCTGGTTTCTGATGCGGAAATACTTCCACTTTCATATTCTCATTCTGCTGGAAGTCGTTCCTTGGTGTCACGCCTCCAATTTCTTACATAAACAATATCCATTTAAGGTACTAATCTGAATCTTTTCCTTTCAGTAATGCCATCTTCTGTATTTGAAGTGAATGTGTTTCCTTCTGTTTTTCTCCCTGACCATGATTCAGAGCTCTGCAGTGTCAGTGATGCCAGCCTTATGCAGTTTCAGAGTCAAGAAACTTGTCACCATGCGTTACGATTCAGTAGCCAGTGTACGGCGCTCCATGTTGGACAGGATGTTTGGGCATCTTTGACAATATGTCGTTGGAAATTGTTCATAAACAGAAACTGCTGAAGAAATTGTGAAAGATGTTGCAGAATTTTCTGGAGTGAATGCAGAGTTAAACGTTCAGGTCCAGTGAACCTTCTATAAAGTTTTTTTTTTATTTTTATTTCCAGTATCCATAATTATTTATTTAATTGAAAAAACTGTTCTGCGCCTATTCAGTTCTGGAGAAGCTCAGCAGGTCTGTCAACATCTGCAGAGAAAGAGAAACAGAGTTAGTGTTTCCAGTCCAGTGTGACAATTCGTCAAAACTGAATACAATTGCAAAATGGTCTTTTAATCCCTTGCCAGAGGTGGAGGATGGGTGGCAGGGAAAAGAGGGTGTGGCAAAAGATAAACGGTCTTTTAGCAGTGGTGAATGAGAAGATCCTGTCTAACGGGTCGAATTTAAGGTGTGAATGGGGGAAAGGGGTTCTCTCTATTGAATGCAAGATAAAAAAGACACAACCACACAAAGTTATGCGGAGGCCAGGAGGGAGAATGTTGACCATGTGGTATTATATAGATCTGGCCACAGATACGTTTTCACTGTCGTCATCATCACCCCCTTTAGACAAAGGGATTCAGGTGCTTGACTTCTTATTGGCACTAGTAAGCGTTTCATGCTGCTTTAGTATTGTAATATGGAGAAAAAACAAATCACAGTATGACGGTTTAGGCTGAGTGTTGGTTACCTGTTATTTTTAATATTGTTTCAATTTTGCAGTGCTTATCTTTAAACGTTTGTTCTTGAAGTTAGCATCAGATAGAGTGTAGGACGTTGAGGAGTGACATTATAGAAACTTATAAAATCATGAGACGTATGGATAGGGTGAATAGCCAAGGTCTTTTCCAAAGGGTAGGGGAATCCAAACATAGAGGCGATAGTTTTAAGGTGAAAGAGGGTAGATTTAAAGGGACTAAGGGGCAGCTTTGTTTACACAGAGGGCGGTGTGGGTATGGAATGAGCTTCCAGAGGAAGAGTGGGAGATGCAAGGACAGCTACAAGATTTAAAACTCATTTGGACAAACATATGAATGGGAAACATTTAGAGGCACATGGACTTCATGAAAACAGATGGGACTAGTATAGTTTGGAAAACCTGGCAAGCATGGATATTTAGAAAAGCTTCACACAGAGTCAGGGTGGTTTTGTGAAAGGGAAATGACTTTTATCCCTGTAAAATAATGCAAAGTATTTCTGGAGATGCCTGAGAATGTAACAAGCGGACTTGATAAAGGGAATCTGGTGGACACGAGGCTTTCCAGAGATTTTCCACAAGGTATTACAAAACAAAAGTTCTTACACAAAACAGAAGCTCCAGGACGTCGGATACTGTATTAACATGGGATGATGATTGGTTAACACAGAAATCGGAGAGTCAGGATTAATGGATCTTTATGATAAAGGTGTATCTGCTGGAGTACCACAAATATCAGTCTGATGGCATTAGTTATTTGCAACCTATACTGACAGCCTGAAGGAGGGAGCTGAATGCAATACACATCCGAGTTTGCGGATGACACTGAGAATCAAAAGGCAGGCTATTATTTAATGGAGAGGACTTCCAGAAAAGGAACAGAAAAGGCATTGGAGTCTTCCTGTGTATGAAACATAAAGTCAGCATGCTGATGCAACAAGTAACTTGGTTGGTACATTAGGCGGTTTCCTGCGAAGAAAGGGTTGTGTTATTGAGAATCTCTAAGATGGTGAGGCGATAATTCATTGGGGTTTAAATGAATGAGGAGTGATCCTGCTGAAACCTACAAGACACAGAAGGGGTTGGAGAAGGTAGATGTTGACAAGTTTTTTCCATTCTTGTGCAAAGTGTCGAACTCGATGATATAGATACCGAATAAGGAACATCGATTTCAATCTGACATGCAGAGTATTGGCTTCTCTCCGAAGGTAGTGAATGTCTGGAATTCCCTAACTCAGAGAGGTGTGGAGGAATACAAGCAGTCGGCAAGAGAGTGGAGTTGAGCCCTGGAGTAGGTCAGCCATGTTTTTATTAAATGACAGGCTTAGCTTGTGGGGCCGATTGACCTAATCTTGTTCCTACTTATTAATTTCACATGTTATGCTTTTGGAAGGAAACGGCTTATTTTGCTGGAAATCGTGTTATACAATGTTGCATTCAGGGAGAGCAGAGGATTTGTTGTTTTAACCCTGGGTGGGGTATGTGGCTGTATTCTCAGCGTATCTGGGTCTGCAACATGACCCACATCTGGAGCAGAGGTTACAGAGAGGGGAAGCCTGGAAACAGGGACTGGGGGGTGAGGATGGTGGTCACTTCCTGATCCAGCCTGGATTTTCCAAGTACATTTCCAATACTACACCTAACCATCGGAGTGGCCTCGATCTGCCCCTGTTTAGCATGTCCGAGGGCTGAATGGAACATCAGAACATTGGGCTGAGAGACACAAGTGGGCCATTCGACCCTTTCACACTACCCCACCAGTAAATAAGTTCAGGGCTAATCTCATTGTGATCCCAGCTGCACTTTTCTTTCCATGCCTCATTATCCCTGATTCACCTGTCCATGGAAAATCAGACAAAGCCAGCTTCGATATAATATAAAGGTCCAGCCACCCCAAACTTCTAGGAAAGAGAATTCCCACTTGACTGAAATCCCACTTTGTGGAGCACTCCTAATTCCTGCTCTGGCGAATGTTGGAGGGTGTCATTGTTTCCTTTTCTCGTCCCATTCCTCCATTGCTCACACTAAATTTTAAATGTAACCAGGTGGTGATACGGCCGATGATAACGTTCTCAGACTGAGTCAGGTTCAGTGACAGGAATAAGTCAGGCAGATTTCATTAGTTAGCCACAAGTAACTAACAGAACTAACGGATGCGCATGGTGGTTCAGTATGTTTCAGTAAGATCACCTCTCATTCTCCCCATGCCTGTGTGGATTTCCTCCCAATGTTCTAGTTTCCTCCCATCGTCCATAGATATGCAGCTTAGAGCGGATTGGCAATGCTAAATTGTCCATGGTGCCCAGGGACGTGGAGGTTAGATAGGTTAGTCATGGGAAATGCAGGGTTAAATGTTCCGAGGGTCAATGTGGACTTGATGGACGGAATGTCCTGCTTCCACACTGTAGAGATTCTATAAGAACAACAAGAAGTTTGGACGATACATTCACCCAGTTAGTATCTATCTGATCCACTCTCCTCTAGGTTTTGTATGTTTCAGTAAGATCAATTTTGGAAAGGTGCAGAAGCCACAGGGTCGTAGTCATGGGCGACTTCAACTTCTCAAATATTGATTGGAAGCTCTTTAGATCAAGTAGATTGGATGGGGCGGTGTTTGTGCAGTGTGTCCAGGAAGCTTTTCTAATGCAGTATGTGGATTGTCCAACCAGAGGGGAGGCCATATTGAATTTGGTACTCGGTAATGAACCGGGACAAGTGGTGGGCTTGTTAGTGGGTGAACATTTTGGTGATGGTGACCACAATTCTGTGACTTTCACCTTGGTTATGGAGAGAGATAGGTGCGCACAACAAGGTAGATTTTATAATTGGGGGAAGGGAAATTACGATGCTGTAAGGCAGGATTTGAGGAGCATACGTTGGGAGCATAGGCTGTCAGGGAAGGATGTGGTGGAAATGTGGAACTTTTTCAAAGAGCAGATACGACGTGTCCATGATATGTATGTACCTATCAGGCAGGAAAGAAATGGTCGGGTGAGGGAGCCTTGGTTGACGAGAGAGCTTGAATGTCTGGTAAAGAGGAAGAAGGAGGCTTACATAAGGTTGAGGAAACAGGATTCAGACAGAGCAGTGGAGGGATACAGGATAGCCAGAAGGGACCTGAAGAAAGGGATAAGGAGAGCTAAGAGAGGGCATGAAAAATCGTTGCCGGATAGGATCAAGGATAACCCCAAGGCATTTTATGCGTATGTGAGAAACCTGAGAATGACGAGAACGAGGGTAGGTCCGATCAAGGACAGTAGTGGGAGACTGTGTATTGAGTCGGAAGAGATAGGAGAGGTCTTGAACAAGTACTTCTCTTCAGTATTTACGAACGAGAGGGACCGTATTGTAGAAGAGGAGAGTGTGAAATGGACTGGTAAGCTAGAAGAGATACCTGTTAGGAAGGAAGATGTGTTGGACATTTTGAACAACTTGAGGATAGACAAGTCCCCCGGGCCTGACGGGATATATCCTAGGATTATGTGGGAAGCAAGAGAGGAAATTGCAGTACCGTTGGCAATGATCCTCTCGTCTTCACTGGCAACGGGGGTGGTACCAGGGGACTGGAGAGTAGCGAATGTTGTGCCCCTGTTCAAAAAAGGGAATAGGGATAACCCCGGGAATTACAGACCTGTTAGTCTTACTTCTGTGGTAGGCAAAGTAATGGAAAGGGTACTGAGGGATAGAATTTATGAGTATCTGGAAAGACACTGCTTGATTAGGGACAGCCAGCACGGATTTGTGAAGGGTAGGACTTGCCGTACAAGTCTTATTGAATTCTTCGAGGAGGTGACCAAGCATGTAGATGAGGGTAGAGCAGTGGATGTAGTGTACATGGATTTCAGTAAGGCATTTGATAAGGTTCCCCATGGTAGGCCTATGCGGAAAGTCAGGAGGCATGGGATAGAGGGAAATTTGGCCAATAGAAAACTGGCTAACCGGACGAAGGCAGAGAGTGGTGGTAGATGGTAAATATTCAGCCTGGAGCCCAGTTACAAGTGGAGTTCCGCAGCAATCAGTTCTAGGTCCTCTGCTGTTTGTAATTTTTATTAATGACTTAGATGAGGGAGTCGAAGGGTGGGTCAGTAAATTTGCAGACGAAACAAAGATTGGTAGAGTTGTGGATAGTGAGGAGGGCTGTTGTCGGCTGCAAAGAGACTTAGATATGATGCAGAGCCGGGCTGAGGAGTGGCAGATGGAGTTCAACACTGTCAAGTGTGAGGTTGTC